>NC_041341.1:9703548-9853548 GCF_004354835.1 Perca flavescens
CTTGACAAAGCAGCAAATACGAGTGCTATCATCAGTGGGTCATATGCTTAATCACCATTGGTTTAACTCCCGCTTTGATAGACAGGAACTTAAGAGACATTTAACTAGATAAAAATCTTACAGAAAACAAATTTAACTGACTTTGGAAACCACTCAATATGTCCATTTATAAAAACCATTATGCCATTTTACTATATGACTGCAGTCAGAGAAGTGACTCAATTCCCATAGGAATCCCGTGTGCAGTAGAGGGTAGTAGGTCAAAATGGAGAGGATGACTGCAAGAAGTGAAGGTGGTGGTTCTCAGCTATAGAGGAATAAAATGCAACAGGGGAGGGAGGGCAGCTATAAATTGGCTGTAATACAGAGAGATTTTGTCAGAGTCAACAGAGATACTCTCTCTCTCTCTCTCTCTCTCTCTCTCTCTCTCTTTGATGATGGAGATCCTGGAAGAAGTTGAACTCTGCTTCCCACAACTCCTCAATGCCTCCTGCAAGAAGCCAATGCGTACTCATTTTGAGTTCATACTGTCTTACATTATACTGTCCTCCATCACTCTGCTCACCACAACTCTTAACCTGCTGGTCATCATCTCCATCTCCCACTTCAAGTATGGTGCATGGAGTTGAAAACAAAATGTTATAGATGTCAGAGTTTGGTGGAAGATTTCATGTTATTTATAATGTGTCCTATAGATACAGTATATTGAATCATAGTTTTGTTGCTGGTCTTTTTCTCCAGGCAGCTCTACACCCCCTCCAACCTCCTCATCCTCTCTCTGGCTGTCTCAGATTTCTTCGTGGGCCTCCTCATGTTCTTTCAAATTATACTTATAGACGGCTGCTGGTTCCTCGGTGACCTCATGTGTACTCTGTATTATGTTTTGGACTATACCATTACTTCTGCATCAATAGGAACCATGGTGCTCATATCTATTGACCGCTATGTGGCTATTTGTGATCCTCTGCATTACTCCACTAAAGTCACAGAAAAAAGAGTTCATGTCTGTGTTTGTCTGTGTTGGATTTGTTCTGTAATTTTTCAAATTCTGATTCTGAAGGATAACTTGAAACAACCAGGCAGGTATAACTCCTGCTCTGGGGAGTGTGTGGTTTTCAGTGACTACACCGCAGGACTTGTTGATCTGGTGGTATCCTTTATCGGTCCTGTTACTGTCATCATAGTTCTGTATATGAGAGTATTTGTAGTGGCTGTGTCTCAGGCTCGTGCCATGCGGTCTCATATTGCAGCTGTCACACTTCAGGGTTCAGTGAAAGTAACTGCTAAGAAATCTGAAATGAAAGCAGCAAGGACTCTCGGTGTTGTTGTAGTTGTGTTTCTAATATGTCTCTGCCCATACTTCTGTGTTGCTTATACAGGCGATAACTTGCTCAATGCTTCATCCGATGCCTTTGTAACATGTCTTTTCTATTGTAACTCCTGTCTAAATCCTCTGATTTACGCCTTTTTCTACCCCTGGTTCAGAAAATGTCTTAAACTTGTTGTAACGCTTCAGATACTGCAGCCTGGCTCCAGTGAGACCAACATACTATAGAGAGAGAGAGAGAGAGAGAGAGAGGCTGGAGTGACTAAAACTACTTTTGCTATGGAAACATAAACATACACGTCCATATTGCAATGCCTTGAATAATGTTGGTCTGCGTAAAGTGAAAACATGCTAGTCTTTGCATATATTGCATGCATCTTCATCATTTATTTAGAGAAGGAGAAAATGATGCAGCATGCTGGTGCTTCTCAGGGGCCTCTTCAGTCAAATGCACAGTAATGTTATAAGTTATATGCAGTGCTGGGGAGTAGGGAACTAGCCTACATGTAATTACTGTATACTAGTAGTTGATGTAAATTTTGCAGCAGATTGCTGGTACTTCACTACATTCACACTTGTATAATGATTCAGGTAATTAAATAACTTTTCGGGGCATAAAAGAAAAGGAATGATTTTTTTTTTTTTTTTTTTTTAATTGCTTCTCCACTGTAATTTAACCCCTTTTGTCATGCCCAGGCAATACATTCGTCAGGCAGCCACTTTTGTTTAGGACAGGTTTAGGTCTCACACTTATAGTTATCACTCTTGAAAAAGCATCTGAAAAATGCCCAGTCTTGTTGTCATCTGAAATATCTAGTACATCGCTGTGCAACTGTTCAATTCTTCCAGTTGCATTTCAAGTGGTTGTTCACTCAGTCAGTCAATGGCATATTAAGGTCAAACCCATATTGAAGCTACTAAATGCCTAAAATGTGACAATATCAGTTTTGTATATAATGTATTTTCATATACAAATTACTTGAATTTAATTATATAGCCAACATTTCTCATAGCAGTATTTTTTTTTTTTTTTTTACATTTGATGAGCAAGTATTTGTAATGTGTAACAACATAAGCTGTAAAACTTGAATATATTAGGTGTCAGAAAAGTAATTGTTAGAATTAGCAATAGCTATAAACTCTCTGTGCAGAACATCCGTTTAATGCTCTATAATGGAACTATGTTAAGTTGCATTGTCCCTATCAAATTAAATTAAATTCAATTTGAATAATTATTAATAATTGCTATTTACTTACAAATGTTCAGAGAGGTTGATGCATGTTATTTTGACCTTACCTTGTTAACTTAGTAATCTTGCTTGGTGCAGTACCCCCACCTGGACCCTAGTTTCTGACCATGGACATTGTATACAAACCAAACAAAAGCTGACATTACAGAACTTTCCCATTAATAGTGGGTTACTATTTTTTTGGTTTAAGTCTGACCTGTGAACAAGTGGGCACTTTTTGCAATTAATTTAATTGAGGGGCATTTTTTGCTGGCATGCCTTTTATTTTACATTGTGTTGTTTTTATTTTTTTGCCAAAGTAGTTTGAACTACCTTTCGAAGTAGCTTTAGTTAACCAAACTAGATTTCTCCCAAGTATAATTAACACTATGTATTACAATTTCTATATACTTTCTCTGATGTATTACCAATGTACTATCAATACAAAATAATGATAATTTATTGATTTCAATATTGTCTTATTGTCACAGATAATGTGAATTAGTTTTTCTCACACTGATAAATAGACAAAACTGTTGATAATAAATTAAACTATTAATCGTGAAAATTTGTGATTTACTTTTTCAAAATGTAAATATATATTTTGTTAAATATTAGAGATGAAAATAAATGTGTGTTTAAATATAAGGACAGCGTTGTGTGAATTTACTCTTCAGATATTATTAATCTGCTTAAAGCTCCATTGTGTAATTTCTTTAGTTGATTCTTAGCAAAAAAACCTTTGTTCTTTCACAAATATGTGCTCATTCACATGTAATTACTTCCACCAACTAATCAAAGTATTCTCGTACGCGTATAATCTGCTTTTCCAAGATGGAAAGAGATTATTCAATTCAATTCAATTCAATTTTATTTATAATATCAAATCATAACATAGGTTATCTCGAGACACTTTACAGATAGAGTAGGTCTAGACCACACTCTATAATTTACAAAGCCCCAACAATTCCAACAATTACAGTAATTCCCTCAAGAGCAAGCAGTGCGACAGTGGCGAGGAAAAACTCCCTCTTAAGAAACCTCGGACAGACCCAGGCTCTTGGTAGGCTGTGTCTGACGGGCCGGTTGGGGGTGTGATGAACAGTGGCAATAGTAGTCACATTAATAATGGAACAGTGACTGGATGTAGCGGGAAGCTGCAGGGTTCAGCAGGAAGCAGCATGACATTGCAGGGCACCGCTGAGCTAAGCAGGGAGTGCAGCAGGATCACGGCGACAGCTGCAACCAGGATCTTGGTGCCAACGTTCTCCAAGGAAATACGCTGGGTGAAAAAACATAAGGACTCCGGGGAGTAAACTCCCCAGAAGCTAGGATTAGTAACAAGCATTTCTGGGACGGGATACACACAAATAGTAATAATAATAGTAATAGAAAGGGAGAGGAGCGAGCAGCTCAGTGTGTCAAAGGAAGGAAGTCCCCCGGCAGTCTAGAACTATAACAGCGTAACTATAACAGCGTAACTAAGAGAGAGACATGTCATAAGGAGCAAGGATTTTAAAAGGGACACCGAAGTTGCCTGCTTTCTTCTCGACAGGTAATTCTGCCTATTTGTATAAATTTAAAGTTTTATAGTTGCTACTTGCTTGGTTAACTATAGCATGGTTGTGCATAATGCAGAACGACGCCTATGATACTTTTCCTTGCGTCAATGATGAAAAAGGATTGTCTACCTTGTAGCATAAATGTAATCATATGTGTCTAGATTTCCCTGGCAGACAACTCACGTAATGGAGTTGTAACACTGACTAGCTACAGCTAGAACAGCTGCATGTAAACAATGGAGATACTAAGACCTAATTTCGGTTTCATTGACATGATTGTTCATACTGCTCAGAGAAATATATTAAAAACACAAATCTTGGTTGCTTCTCTCTTACACTGTAAACATTGCTTCACGCTATTAATCTCATACAATATACATAACACAATAGTACTGTTACTTTACTAACATTAGCTTGCATATGTTTGGGAACCTGATAGCTGATGTGGGTCTCCCATGGCAAAGTGGTCTCAGGTGAGGGGCCAGACTAAGAATGTTTCAAAAAGACTGGTGCCAGGCCCCGATGGAAGGCTTGTCAGCGAGTGCCTGATGGCTGGGTTTGCCAGGGAACATGGCCGGGCACAGTCCAAAGAAACAAAGTGGCACCCTCCTCTCCAATTGGCCTACCACCTATGGAGAGACCTGCTGGGGTCGGGTGCGCTACCACACGTGGCAGTGTTGGTCAGGGGCCTTGGCAGCACAGACATGGGCAGCAGAGGCTGGCTCTGGGGATGTGGAACACCACCTCTCTGTGGGGGAAGGACCAAGAACTTTTACAGGAGGTGGAGCGCAACCATTTAGATCTACGAACAGTCTCGGATCGTAGGGATATTCAGAAACCCCTGGGCTAGCACTGCTACTTTGGAGTTTACTCTGATGAACAAGAGGGTCGCCTCCCTATGCCCACGGATTGTGGGGGAAGAAAACTCTGACTATGTTCTGTGCATATGCACTGAACAGCAGCTTGTAACCTAAATTGATTTGTGTATGGGGCTCCAGTAGGGGACTCCATGGTGCTGGGAGACGCAGGTGGGCAATGATGGAGAGACCTGGAGAAGTATGTTTGGGAGGAAAGTCACTCCCTGATCTTAACCTAAGCGGTCTAAGTGGTTAGACTTCTGTGCTAGTCATGGATTGTCTATAATAAACAACATATTATTATTATATTATTATATTATTGAGAAATGTAAATTTTTGGGTGTGACTCTTTCTCATGATTTGAATTGGAGCTCTAATACGACTAACATTGCTGAGAAAGCGAGACAGCACCTTTTCTTTTTACGTAGGCTTCAATAGTTTACTCAAAATACTAAGATTTTATTGAATTTTTACTATTGTGTAATTGAGAGTGTCCTAACCAGTTGTATTACTGTGTGGTTTGGTAATCTCACTCAAAAAAGAGAAGAAGGCTTTGAATAAAGTGGTTCGCTCAGCCAGCAGAATTACTGGCTGCACCTTTCCGCTCCTGGAGTTCACATATAAAGCTAGACTATTGAATCGAGCTTTGCAACTGGCTAAGGATGCCTCAGGTCATCCAGCAGTGGCTTTCTTTGAGATGCTTCCCTCAGGGAGAAGGTATCGTTCTGCCAAATGTTCTACTGATCGCCATTTACACAGTTTCTTTCCACAAGCTGTGATTGCTTTGAACAAAGCATCTTAAACTAGGCACTTTAAATTTGTGTATGGATTTCATTGTACAGCATTTTTATATTGAGCATTTTTAATATTGAGGCTTCATGTGGCTTTGTTTGTCTGTTTTTATGTTGTGTCCTCTGATGTGTTGACTTTGCACTTTGAGCTACTTGCACATTTTTTCCAATGCGGGTTACACTGCAAATGGCTAATAAAGTGAATCTGAATCTGAATCTGAATCTGAATCTGAATCTGAATAAGGATGATCATATGTGTAGGTGTTACCAGAGCACCCTAGGCTAAAGGATTTCTGATACATTTTGTGTTTGTATCGTCTGATCTAGGGCCACGTGTTTTGGTATACTTGGGTGAAATGAGCTTCACAGATGTCAACCGATAACCATCTGGTGGTGAGTTGGGTCAGTGGGTGGAGGAAGACTCCAGACAGACCTGGTAAGCACAAACGGGATATGTGCAAATAAATTGGGAACGTCTGGAGAAGGCCCTTGTCTGAAAAAATTAAGGTCAGCACAAAGGTGCTTCTGGAAAACAGTCTGCCACGTCAGGAGGGTAACCATCCAGGCTGTGTACAGTAAGGATGGGATGCTGTGGGACCTCAACTGAGAAGGTAATTGGGTGGTGGAAAGAGCACTTTGAAGAACTCCTGAATCCAACAATGCCTCCTGTATACCTCTATGGTAGAGGCAATAGAGTAGAGGCAGAGGTAGATGCTCAAGGGGGGTTGTCGTCGAGATGCCTCTTCAACATTGCGTGAAAGTCTGGGACAGGGCAGACCGGGTGGTGGTTCCCCTGTTCAAAAAGAGGGGCCAAAGAATGTGTGCCAGTTACAGGGGTATCACACTTCTCAAACTCCCTCATAAAGTCTATTCCAAGTTGCTGGAAAGTAGGGTTCAGATAGTCAAACCTTAGATTGAAGAGGAACAATGCAGAATGTATCCTGGTGATGGAACAACTGACAAGTTCTTCACTCTTACAAGGATCCTGGAGCAAGCCTGGGAGTATGCTGGTAGTCTACGTCTATAATGCTTTATGCCACACAATGCAAAACACCACACATACCTTTTACATCTTGTCAACAACACCTGTATAAACACCTGTATTTCAGACCTCTTAATTGCTTAATTGCTTAATTGCTTTTTCTTTTCTCATCTCGCAATTGGCCTTTGCCACAAAATATATTTTGACATGTCACAATGGAAAATGCACAGCCCTAAAAGATCAAATTAATAATAAAAAAAAAAATTTCAAGACGTCCCCATGCACTATTTCTTTTTCTTTTTTATAAAGATTATATTTTCGCCATTTTTGGCCTTTATTTTTGACGGGACAACTGAATATATGAAAAGGGAGAGACAGGGGGAATGACATGCAGCAAAGGGCCGCAGGTCAGAATTGAACCTGGGGCTACTGTGTTGAGGAGTAAACCTCTATATATGGGGTCCCGCTCTTCCAACTGAGCTATCTGGGTGCCCCAGGTACACATTCTTGATTGAGAAGCACAAGCATGCAACGGGCCTTAATGGCTTATTAGGGCTAATCATCTGTGTTTGGAAGTTTCTGAAAATTGGCTGCTGACTTCATGATTTATTTTTTTGCATTGTTTGTGTATATAAGGGGATTTTAATCTGTATACATGGACTGACTTTGGTAACCACCTGATATGTCCATTTATCAAGAACCCTGTATTCCATTTAACTATATGACTGCAGTCACAGAAATGTTTCCAGTCCCACAGGAAATCCTGTGTGCAGCAGAGGGTAGCAGATCAAAATGGAGGGGATGACTGCAAGAGGTGAAGGGAGGATGAAAGATGTTGTTCTCACCTACAGAGGAATAAAATACAGCAGAGGACAAGGGAGGGAGGGCATCTATAAATTGACTGTATTACAGAGAGCTTTGTTCAGAGAGTTGGCAGAGCTACTCTTCTCTCTCTGTGACGATGGAGATCCTGGAAGAAGTTGAACTCTGCTTCCCACAACTCCTCAATGCCTCCTGCAAGAAACCAATACGTACTCACTTTGAGATCATACTGTCTTACATTATACTGTCCTCCATCACTCTGCTCACCACAACTCTCAACCTGCTGGTCATCATCTCCATCTCCCACTTCAAGTATGGGAGACTTAGCGCATGGAATTGAAAACTAAATGTTATACTTGTTTGGTGGAAGATAGTCTCATGTTATTTTCTGTGTCCTCTAAATATACTGAATCACAAATTTGTTGCTGGTCTTCCTCTCCAGGCAGCTCCACAGCCCTACCAACCTCCTCCTCCTCTCTTTGGCTGTCTCAGATTTCTTCGTGGGCCTCCTCATGTTCTTTCAAATTGTGCTCATTGAAGGTTGCTGGTTCCTCAGTGACCTCATGTGTACTCTGTATTATCTTTTGGACTACATCATTACTTCTGCTTCAGTGGGAAGCATGGTGCTTATATCTATTGACCGCTATGTGGCTATTTGTGATCCTCTGCATTACTCCACTAAAGTCACAGAAAAAAGAGTTCAAGTCTGTGTTTGTCTGTGTTGGATATGTTCTGTAATCTTTCAAATTCTTGTGCTGAAGGATAACTTGAAACAACCAGGCAGGTATAACTCCTGCTCTGGGGAGTGTGTGGTTGTCAGTGACTACACCGCAGGACTTGTTGATCTGGTGGTATCCTTTATCGGTCCTGTCACTGTCATCATAGTTCTGTATATGAGAGTATTTGTGGTGGCTGTGTCTCAGGCTCGTGCCATGCGCTCTCATATTGCAGCTGTCACACTTCAGGGTTCAGTGAAAGTAACTGCTAAAAGTTCTGAAATTAAAGCAGCCAGGACTCTCGGTATTGTTGTAGTTGTGTTTCTAATATGTCTCTGCCCATATTACTCTGTTGCTCTTACTGATACCATGCTCAATCCTGTATCTGCTGCATTCGTAATACGTCTGTATTATTTTAACTCCTTTCTAAATCCTCTGATCTATGCCTTTTTTTACCCCTGGTTCAGAAAATGTCTTAAACTTGTTGTAACCTTTCATATACTGCAGACTGGCTCCAGTGAGACCAACATACTTTAGAGAGAAGGATTTAAATTACTTTTGCTATGAAAAGAAAAATATACTTGTCCATATTGCAAGGACCTAAAGAAACGTAGGTCTGTGTAAAGTGAAAACATGCTACTCTTTGCATTTATTGCATGGACTGTATGTCACATAAACCTGTGGAACTAGTGAGCATTAAAAGGCAATCTACCCTGTGCTGTGTATTGTTAGTGTCACATCTAGAATATGTAACTGCATATGTTACAGCATGGAATTTACGTTAAGGTTCTAGGTATTTAAGCAAGCAGTAGTCATAACAATGCAACATTGTTATTCATGCACCTTTATCATTTATTTAGGGAAGGAGAAAATGACACAGCATGCTGGTGCATCTCACGGGCCTCTTCAGTCTAATGCACAGTATGTAAAAAGTTATATACAGTGCTGGGGAGTAGAGAACTAGCCTGTGATTACTGTAAACTAGTAGTTTAACTACATTTTTCAGTAGCTTGCTGGCACTGTAAATACTTTCATATTTGCATAGTGAATCAAGTAGTTATATTAGTTTTTTGCAAGTATTTGTGCAGTGAACTACAAAACTACACAACATTTTTGGTGTAATAAAAGGAAAGAAATTATTTAAATTTTAAATTTTTCAATTCCTTCTCTAATGTCATTGAACCCCCTCTAATCGCAGTGAAGGTATCCCCAGGCATCCCATCCACTTTTGTTTAGGACAGGTTTAGGTCTCACACTTGTATTTATTGCTCTTGAAACAGGCATCTGACAAATGCCCAGTCTTATTGTCATCTGAAAGAATCAAAGTGCATCAACGAGGCCAAACTGCTCAGGTCCTTAAGTTGCATTTCAAATTGCTGTTTACTCAGTCAGTCACTTGTCGCTTTGACTGACAGAAAACACACAGCATGCACCACTGAATTTGCAGCCTACCACCTCCAAGATATCCTGATTTCATATTTTTTCCAAAAATTTCCAAAATCATGAGATGTGGGGAATTAGCAGAGCTCTTAGGGGGTTAAGGTCAAATCCATATTGAGGCTACTGAATGTCTAAAATGGGATAATATCAGTTTGTATATAATGTATTGTTGTAAATTAGCCCACATTTACTCATAGCAGTATTTTATATTTTACTTATGATGTATTTTTTCCCTTCTCTGGTCTCATGTGTTTTCCAGAAAGCTGTAAAACTGAACTTAAATATACTAGGTTTTAATAAAGAGTTCAAAAATTGGCATATTCTATAAACTCTCTATGTATCACATAAGTTTCATATTCTGATTGGAACTATGTTAACTTGCATCTTCTCTATCAAATGAAATTCAAATTAGTCATAAGATTATTGCTATTCATAAACACACGTTTAGTGAGAGCATAATATTTTGCTAACTGAGTAATCATGCTTGGTGCAATACCCCTGGACTCTAGTGTCTGAGTGATCAACATTGTATACACAACCAAGTCATTCCTGCACTTTCCAATGAATAGTGGGGTATCTTGTTTTTTTTTGGTTAATGTCTGACCTGTGAACAAATGGGCACTTTGTGCAACACTCAATTGAATGGCATTTTCTGTGTCTATTTTATTTTGTTTTAGTTTAGTTTTAGTTTGAACTACAATTTCTAAGTAGCTTCAAGCAAACTAGATTTGTCCATAGTGTATATATATATATATATATATATATATATATATATATATATATATATATATATATATATATATATATATATATATATATATATATATATATATATATATATATATATATATATATATATATATATATATATATATAAACTTAGCTCAAAAAGTAAGGAAAATTGTGTTTGGTAGATTATTTCTCTGTGATAACAATGCTTTTTGGCAATAAATCTCATACCGTTGGAAAGCCTGTTTAGTTCCCTTGTAAATGGTGTCCCATTTGTAAGGAACATGCATTTGTGGGATGAGCAGCAGTGCTGAGTATGTGGGTTGCGCCCATGAAAAATTTGTCAAATCTTCTCTGCCAATGACAAACAGCTTATTCTGCCATTGACCCGTTGGTGGATTGGATGATTGAAGTTTGAAGAAACAAGACATAATGGCAATTTAACAATTTATTCATTTCACAAACAGGAGCCTCAGTAGAGTGTGGAAGAACCATACAACGCCACAACAGCCTGGCACCTCCTCCTCATGCTGGTCACCAGCCTGGTCACACACTGCTGTGGGATGGCATCCCATTCTTCAACCAGCATTTGTCACAAGTCAGCCAACGTGGTTGTATTGGTCACTCTGGCACAAACAGCACGCCCAAGCTGATCCTACAAGAGTTCAATGGGGTTGAGGTCAGGACTGCTGGCAGGCCATCCCATCCTCTCCACTCCCACATTCTGGATTCTGGAGGTAGTCTCTGGTAAACCTGTGTGGGCGAGCATTGTCATCTTGGAGGATAGAGTTTGGTCCCAGACTGTGGAGATATGGGTTTGCCACTGGTTGATTGGCAGCACCTGGGGGTACCAAAAGCAATGGCAGAGAAGATTTGGTAAATTTTTCATGGGTCCAACCCACATACTCAGCGCCACAGAGAAATAATCTACCAAACACTGATTTCCTTACTTTTTGTGTTAAGTTTATATATTAGGGCTGGGCAATGATTAAAAGTTTTAATTGCGATTAATTGCATGATTTCCTTGATAAATCGTGATTAATCGCATTGTTATACGCAAAATCCAATAATGAATTCAAAAGTAGCGTATAGCACAATTTTATTTTAAAGTGCCATAACATTTGTTCTGCAAACACTTAACATCAGCATTTTGTTCATACAGTAGCAGTTAAATAAAATATTTGCAAAGCAGTGATCATGATCAAAAGGCAGATGTCTCGCAGCAGCGATCATATTTCATGCACTATTTGTGCTAAGTGAGATTACTTTATTTGACACATTCCACTGCTGTGCAACTTCAATAAAGTGTTACGCGCACGTTTCAGAATAATGTCTCTCTTCTGTTTTCATTACAGTCAGAGCATGTGAATGCAGCGCCCACTGTTCAATATAATGCACTGTAACTCTGAATACAGTATTGTGTGTATTTCATGTTATTATTCTGCTTAACCTGTTTATTTGCAATTGTTTTCAACACAATGTCCAATTATGTTTTACGGGTCACTTTATGGGAAGTGTAAGCTTATTGTCCTGTATCATCATAAATAAAGTCACTCTAAGTCAAACATTATTTGGTATTTTGAGATATAAATAAGCCTTGCTTAACCGTGTTATCCTTAACATTGTTATAGTTGTGTATGATCCCTCTCATGTCAAATAAACTAACTAAACATACTACAACCTGTTAAATATCATTTGCCCTGCATGTGTTGATGATTTATCATAAGATGGTAAACTCATTTAAATTTTAGATTTGAATTAAACTTCTTGTATGTTGTTAAATTTAAAAGGGGATTTCTGATTTATGTGGCTCAATAAGGAAAATGTTCAGGTTTCATTCAGCAGGTCAAATATTTTTTGTCAAGGGGCAACATCCACCCCACATCTCAGTATTTGCTTGCCCCTACTTTAGATCTTCATTTGTGTTTGATAAAAATGTATGTACTTTAAAGTGCTCATATCATGCTTTTTGGCTTTTTCCTTTTCCTTTATTATGTTATTACTCTGCTTCTGACTGGCTTGTAGTGATGACCTAGGTACTCCCAACAAAGATGGATTAGAAGTGTGATGCCTCACTCGGTAGCTAAAACAGAGAGCTCAACACACAGGTTGAAAAAAACATCTGCAGCAATATGTAGTACAACAAAAATATAGTGTTTTTTTTTTTAAATTAAACCATGTAAACCTATTCTGATATAACCTTTAAATACAATTATGAACCTGACAATGAGCATAATATGAGCACTCTATTTATTTATTTGTGGGTACACATAGTACGCCATCAATACTCCATGAATACTTATTAAAAAATAATACATTGCATTTTCACCATTGCAAACACAACGTTCCTTGCTTGAGAAAAATTAATAAACCTCTTACAGGGCAGCAACCCCAGACGATTCCAGTTTTGTATTTAAAGCAATTACAACAAAAATATTGCCACAATATAAACTGTGCTGTATTATTTTTATTAATAATGGACGCAAGAATGTAAATACGCTGCAGGAAAATGTAGAGTTGCAATGATTTTAATGTCAACAAATGTTTACAAGCATGTCTAATTTTTGACAGTTTAAGCCCATACATGATTGGATTTTGAAGAGGCTGAACAATCACTATATACATGGAAAAGACAACACACAGTGGATATGGAACAGAGTCAAATCTCTGAGTGATCAGATTGTAAAAACAGGCAAAGACAAAACTAATGAGTGAAACTAAATGTGGAGTGCAGGTGTCAACAGCCTTCACTTTGGTCTCTTTGGAACCTTTTAAACACACAGCCAAAATTTTGACATAAGTGAATGAAATATAAGTGACAGGAACAGCAACAGTGAAAAATAGTCCAAACACCAGATCATGAATCAGTGACACTGTTCTGTCTGGTGAACAAGAAAGTTGAACTACAAGGTGATGTGCACAAAAAACCTTGTGGATGACAGTCCCACAAAGCTTTAAACGAATAGTGAACGACAGTAAAACTCCAACCTCTACAAAGGAAACTATCCAAATAATAAGAATTACCTTTAATACTATTTGTTTAGTTATTATGGCATTGTAATGTAAAGGCTTACAAATACATACATATCTGTCATATGCCATTATTGTTAACGTTCCAAATTCAACAGCTACATACGTATGAATGTTAAATATTTGAAGGAAACAGAAATGGACAGGAATTTCATGAGTGTCCAACAACACTTGATGCATCAAGCAAGGCAACAAGGACGTGCTGCCATATATTTCATTAACAAACAAATTACACAGGAATATGTACATGGGCTCATGCAGATTTCTGTCAACATAAATAATGACAATAAGAACTGTGTTGGCCAAAATAACTGATATGTAAAATAGCAATGCCACAGTGAAATACAAGTACTTTAAGGGTCCCATGTTACCATACATAGCCAACACAAATGACTTAATCTGTGTTGAGTTCTCCATCGGCCCAGTAATAAGACACAAGCAATTTAGATGATAGATTAATTCAAAGTTATAGAATATAGTCATGGAAAAACATAGTTTGTAATAAACATGAACTTTTTAGTAGACGTTTACCTATACCATAACATGTCAAGAAAACCTGGAATTAGAAACCTCCATTACAAATTGCAGAGATTAATGTGTAAGACCTTGTGAAAATGTGTGTGTCATATTACTCATATCAGAGATGACATTTACCAGTTAGAGAGATGGATGATCAAAAGGAAACTGAAGACTGCCATAACCTCCCCTCCCTACTGAGACAAACAGAAGCAGTTGCTGAACCTTTATACTTTTGTTCTGGCCAAGGAACAAACATGTCAAGCAGTATTAAATATTAAACCAATTAAGAGTGAGCTATTGTTTCTTCTAGAATGCAGCCATATTGGATGTAGCAAGTGCCAGAGGTGGGACCAAGTCCTTGTTTTGAAAGTTGTTATTCCGTTCTGTGAAAACTCTGAGCAAATCCTCTCATCTGTTTTAATTGGCATCATAAATTGCTGTAACCATATTCCTTCCTGAAGATGTATCTGCGTGAACCTACCATGAACCAATCCTCCTTTCTTCTGGTGCCCCCTATATTTGGGCAGCTTTTTCAAATCTCTCTTGACACACATTACATTCCAAAGGCCTGGAAAACCTCACTGATAGTGCCAGTACCAAAAGTGGCAAAACCCTCTGCCTTAAATGACTATCGTCCAGTTGCCTTAACATCAATTGTAATGAAAAGTCTTGAGAAGATTGTCTTAAAACATGTTCTAGGAGATGTGCAAGGGGTTATTGACCCTCTACAATTTGCATACAGGACAGAAAGGAGCACTGATGACGCCCTATTGTATATGCTCCGTAATATTTATTGTCGTCTTGATCAGCCCAAACAATATGCACGTGTGTTATTTATAGACTTCTCATCTGCATTTAACACCATTAGGCCTCACATTATGATGGAGAGGCTATTGCGGTTGGGAGTGCATAGAGATGTCATCAGGTGGGTTGAGTGATTTCTGACTGAGCGAGTGCAGTGTGTCAGGGTAAATGAAGCTGTGTCTTCTCCCATTATTACAAACACGGGGGCTCCACAAGGAAGTACAATCTCCACAGTCTTATTTACCCTGTACACAAATGAATACAGTAGCAACACACAGGAACATGTTACAATCAAATTTGCTGATGATACAGCAATCATAGGTTTGATACGGGACAACGATGAAACCAACTATCGGGCTTGGGTAGATCAGTTTATAGAATGGTGCAGGTCCAGTTGTCTTCTGCTAAACACAAACAAAACTAAAGAAATGATATTTGACTTTAGAAGTGGGGGCTCGACCCACCAGCAGATGACTATAGAGGCGCAAAGGATTGAAGTGGTAGAGGAGTATAAATACTTAGGAACAATAATAGATGCTAAGCTATCATGGAACACCAACACTGATGCCATCTATAAAAAGGGTCTGCAGCGATTGTATTTTATGCGGAAGCTGAGACAGTTCAGAGTGGAAAAAGATGATGGTCCTTTTCTATCGCTCTTTTGTTGAGAGTATTTTGACTTTCTGCTCCATTGCCTGGTACTTGTCTTTGTCAGTGACAAATAAAAGTAAATTACTACGGATAGTTAGTATGGCCAGCAAGATTGCTGGACTTCAGTTAAGTTCTTTGACCACAATCTGCGAATCTAGGGTAGTGAGGAAAGGACAAGCTATTTGCGGTGATGGGCTACATCCCCTATTTCAGGCGTATGAGGTGCTGCTATCAGGCAGAAGATATAGGGTGCCGTCCTTACAAACCAACCGGGCTCGCAAATCATTCATTCCTACCAGCATTACACTACTAAATAAATTAGGGAAAATAACTTGATCCTTTCTGGCTAACAATACTGCACGTTGGTATAATATTAAAACGCCACTGATGATGATGCACCTTGCTGTTGATAGCCCATTGGCACTAATGACATTGCACTTTGCTATTCTTGTATGTATGATGTGCAGATATTTGGGATTGTGCATTGGGGTTGTGTGGGGAGGAGGGAGAGGTTGGTGGTCTTGTTGTTGTCTGTTGTTTATGGTCTGTTGTCTGTCTTTTTGATGAGCTGTATACATGTTATTGTAGGCTCAGTTTAATATGCCATTTATTTTATACAATATACTTAGTAGGGGGTCCTTGATCCCTCTGTCTTTCAGTTAAAGGGTCATTGGCTTAAAAACGTTGAAGACCCCTGCTTTAGAACATTGTGAACTGAACCCTGCTTCATGTCACTTTGTTGTCCGAGCGCTCGTAACTGCTTTCAGAATCAACTCATGGAGGTCAAGCCAGTAGATGATAGGATACGAACTACAAAACAATTCGGATTGTTTCCATAACAAAAGTCCAAAGTAAGTCTTAAGCCATGACGCAAGTTCTAAAGTCAAGACAGGCAAGTCTCCAAGTCAGGTGAAAGTCCTTTACAAATCACTCTTCACCACATAAAATTCTCATTAAAAACATTAAAATAGTAAAAATAAAAGTAACAAGATACTGTAAAAATGGAATACGGAATTAGGGGGCACTTCTGTGGAGCCAGGCCTGATAGGTGACCTTATTGGCGAGTGTCTGGTGGCCAAGCCTATACCCATAGAACCTTCAGCATTTGGGTCCAAATGCTGCCTGGGGTCTTGTTCATGAGCGAGTGTTAGCTTGACTGAAAGATGGAAAGACAGATTAGTGCAGTGTCAACAGTGATGGGGGCATTGTACCAAACTGTTGTGGTAATAAAGGAGTTGAGTCTGAAGGTCATGTTCTCAAATTACCAATGGATATCAATTTCAACCTTCATGAGCCTTGGATAATCACTGAAAGAAAGAAATCATGGATGCATGAAGCAAGTCATGAAGCAAGTCACAACATAGGGCTGCCCCAACCCTGATGATAGGCAAAGAAGTCTGGTGTGATGTCAGATGGGGGGTAGGGGCCTTGGCATACTGATGCCTGGCTGCAACCAACTAGCAATAAACTACAACTTATCACGCCTTTAATGCCCTGGTGCATGTGAGGTGTTCTCACAGTACTGGAGGCAACATTTAAAAGGCTTATTTTCCTTTATGTGTGTGTGTGTGTGTGTGTGTGTGTGTTTGCGTGCGTGCGTGTGTGTGTGTGTGTGTGTGTGTGTGTGTGTGTGTGTGTGTGTGTGTGTGTGTGTGTGTGGGTGGGTGTGCTCCCATACATGTCACTGCAGCCACGGCAACAGAAACACAAAGTTCCGACTCTCAACAACCTAGCAACAGGGATTGAACACACAGCCACCCACACACACACACACACACACACACACACACACACACACACACACACACACATACACATACACACAGAGGGCTTTGTATGGGAGATAGCAGGTACGTCCAACGTTTTGTCTTTTAATGCTCATTTCTGCTATAAAATTTACAAGGACAAGGAGCTGAAAAACTAAATAAATCTAAATCTTCCTCACTTACTTGACTTTTTTCCAAATCTTTCTCTGGATTTGTTTTTCTCCTCAGTGTTGGTACTTCTAATATTGGTGATTCAGGAAATTATGTTTATTCTGTTGTTATATTCACTCTGTCAATCTGAATGAGGACTTTCTACACCTACTTTATCTGTACAGTATCCTGAGATAACTTCTGATATGATTGGACAATATAAATGAAATAGAATTGTATTGAATCGAATAGCTAAACTGAAAGCTTGATGATACGTGACTTCCACTGGAAATTTGCCTCTTTCATTGCATGTGCTATCTGCTATGATTTATATCCAGTTGTTGCATTAAAGACAATGTTGTCTCTGTTATAGTATAGTATAGTAAGGCAGAAGTAAAAAGTAACATTCAGAGATAATATACTGTGCTCCACAATGACTTTACACATTGGGCAGTGGTGCCAATAGCTTTCTTATTTTCTATCTTAAACTTTATTTGCACGCAGTGCCTCATTCTTATACCCATATGTCCTTTTCTACCCTCATGGTTGCAGTGGCCTGGAGCTAAACCCAGCATACGTTGAGTGAGAAGAATCAGGGTACACCTGATCAGGTTGCCAGTGTTTTACAGTGCCACCACACACCTCAAACAATTCAATCTAATTCACACTTACATTCACAAATATAAAGGCAATTAAGAGTACATTTTCCATGCATATTAAAACCAACACAGACTCTGAGAGCAAAATAAAACTCCACAAAAACCTAAACCTACTGTAATAGTTACGTTTTAAATTACCAAATCAATTCAGAATCATTTGCATAGAGCACTATTATCGTTATTAGGCTTAGTCTATGGAATAACCTAATTACGCTCTTTCCCCTTTGGCTTAGCCATCCTCCAATCCAAGATTCAAATACATCATGAAGGATTTGTCTCTGTCCCTGCTGAGTCGGGGGTGTGCTCGATTCGTCTCAACCAACAGAAACACAGGGAGACATGACGGACGGCTGGACGTCTGCTTTACACCGCAGGTACTCACAAAGGCTGTAATAGGGGCAATTCTAACTATTAGTATAGAAATGAACTTCAGTTGCATATTGGTCAGATTGTTTGTTGGTTGCTGGTGTACTGTCTTGGTTATGGAATGTAATTAAATTAAACACCCTCACATTTACGTCCGATTATTCAGTTCATCCATCAATCCAGACGTCAAATAATCAATCATTCCATTTATCTTATAATCAATATTATCCATCAATCTGTCAACAGGATTACTACATTTGGAAGTCCCAGGACTCTCTCCTGCGACTGTCCAACAGCGGCCATCTGCTTGTGGAGGCAGAGTCAGCCATTCCAAAAACGTACAGCACCCGTAGGGGGCCACTTCTACTATACTCCCAGGTATCTGTGTGTGTGTGTGTGTGTGTGTGTGTGTGTGTGTGTGTGTGTGTGTGTGTGTGTGTACCAATGAATATTTGCCTAGGACAGACACAAGTGTGAACCTTTACTGGAAACTCCATATTGATCTACGTAGACCTTTGACATTTACAGAAACCAAGAGGTTTCAGGTTGACCTTCTTCTGTCTCCAGGACTTGGTTACTACGGAAACGGGTTATCTCTCAGAGACCAGAGAGAAGAAGCAACGGCGGTACACTCATCAAGTGGAACAACTGAGCACCCTCAAGGAGTTATCGGCAGCCATTTTGAGCTACAACGACACTCAGGTATAGACCAGGAATAACTCCTCTTATTTATGTAAACCAAGCATTTAGAAAAAGTGAAGCACTATTAATCAATATGTATTTATATCAACAGTAAGCTCATGGTTTTGGATTTTAGGGAATATTGATTGTTTGGTTTGGTCTTAGAGCTCTCATCAACCCTGTTTCTAGCAGCAGCAGGCAGCTATTTTAGCAAACAAGTTAAAATTTGGCACTTTTTCTACCACATAGAGCAGTCATGGTTGGATCGTCAAAAATTCATTAATGCAAGTCTTGTGTTTGTCTTCCTTCCAGTTCACCTCCTCCAGACTCAATCCACTCTGTCCTCCTCTTCACCTACCTCCTGCTCCAGACCTTCATTGTCCCAGCCCTCTGCCCTTTCGCACAACACAAGAGCAGCCCAGTCCGGATTTTCTTGTACAGCTGAACCCCCAGTGGCTTCCTACAGAGAGAATCACTGAACAACTGGAGAATCAACCTGAAGGTAAAAGACGGAAACACAGATAGATGGGTTGATACAAACTGGTATTTGTAGAGATTCAAAGTCCAAAACAGAAACTCTTTCATAGTATCCTGTTATGAGCAAGAAAAACAAAACAAATATGATGTAAAAACAAGAAAATATGCAGCCTGAATAGCAAAGAATTTCATAATGAATAAGTGTAAATCTATAAAATTTCTCTGCCAGAATAACAAATTATCAAACGTGTGTGCAGTAAAGTCACTTGGGAGTCATGTGGCTTTTGTAAGTCCTGCTCTGCTTCTTAAAACTATAACCAAGAGGAAGAATGCAACCATGTCAACTATCCCAAAGTGGTTGAAAGCAACTTAGTATGGTTAGATCCTAAAAATTAAGCTTCTCTGCAGATAATGCGGAGGAGCAGAGCAGCAGAAAGAGAGTCAGGCTGGATCTGTTCCTTCAGATACCCTGCACCTCCAGGAGTCCAACTCCACAGATGGAGCCTCGTCCCTGGGTAGACTATGCAGCAAAGACCCCTGACGAACCAGAGAAACCTCAGGTGCATGCTTATGACTGAAACTGAATCTATACATGTGTATTATTATGTATGTATGTGCCTTTATCTTTGAAAATATATGTGAATGGTTGTAATGATACTATGTTGTTTAATTTATTGGCTAAATGTGTTTTCTACCAACTGCAGACATATGTAGACATGAGTCTGCGGCATACTGAAAATATACAGAATACTGAAATAAACCCCCATAGTATGGGAGGGGAGCTCCAGCATCCAAATGAATGGGTCCATGACGTGGCAGATGATCAACGCTGTTCCATTCAAGATAGTGGAACGACCGGTGATGAAGACAACTATGAAAAATTGATAAGTGGGAAAAGACCTGGGAGGATAGGTGTGTGTGTGGTCTGTCATAATAGACAGAAATGTAGGCTATGTCCTGATGTGTATGAAAATAAATGAACAATATATCAAGACGTTATCTTCATGTACTCATGTTCATTTTCAGTATCTCAATCAACAACTGTATTTTCCTGACTGTTGTCTAGTCAGACTACGTGGAGTATACACAAAACCTTAACCTCGTAGTACAACTCCTCTACAGTATATGTTGATAAGGATGCACTGATTGCCTTCCCCACACACAGGCCTCCTTCCTCCCCTGACAGTCAGTAATGGACCTTGCTGGGAGAAGACAGACAGGGTAAGACACGTTCACACAAACTTAGGTGGTGAATTAGAAAATTGCTGTTTTTGAAGATAAAATTTGGCATATAGAAAAATTAAATGAATCAGATATTCAAGAGCACCATTATCTGGATTATCATAGAAACAGGTACGATCTCTAAAAATTTACTTTTCTACTAACTTTGAGTGACATTGATTGGCAGTAAATTGCCAATATCCTTGAAACACACATCTTTGGTTTTATTGGAACTACGTAGCTACTCCATTACTTCCACTCTTTATATACTGAAATATCACAGTAGAATACTTTTTTTCGACAACTGCAAAAACAGAAATCTGCAAAGGTGCATGTGCATTTTTGGTTTATTCTGATCTCTACGGCATAAATATTGGTTTAATTTGAAATATTGACAGAAATCCTCATTTCCCACATGTGGCATTACATTATTTGAGACCAAAACCTCTGAATATCAGACACGCCTCAATTGAATGTTTCAGGGCCCCCGCAGGGATGAACACCATGCACGGCGCCTCCCTCCAATAGCAGAGAGTCGTAGCTTCACCCCCGGCCCAGCTCAGACTGGGCAGGATGCCCAACCAAAGGCAGAAAGAGTTGGGTTTCAATCCCAAGAAAATCTGAATAGACTCCATCAGCAGCCTCTTGTTCTTCCTCTGCTGTTTCCTGGAAAGAAGGGTAACAAAGACACACACAGGGGAAGACTATACACACACTGACTTAGTTGGATAGATCATTATGTTTGTCAATATTCTATACTATATACACTATACTCTTATTTCACATAATTATTACACAGCATTTTCAAAAAATCAGGTCGGATATGTTTTCCATATTATTAGTTAGCTACGCAGCAGTAACACCTGGCAATTACTTAGTGAAATAATTAGTAACAGCTTACCACTCCATAGTGTGTGTTGTGCAACCCATTTTAATTTAGTGATGTGTACATCTCTACTTTGTAAACACTAACATTATAACAAGGAAATGTTAATCTGCCAATGTACACATTATTAACTCTTCTCCCTCTCTCTTTAAGAAGAAATAAGTGGAAACCAAAGAGGAGGAGGAGAAAAAACAGAGAGACAATACTATATAAAAGAGACAGTAGAGCAGGGAGGAGGAGGAAGAGGAGGAGGAGGAGGAGGAGGAGGAAGAGGAGCAGGAGGAGGAGGAGGAGTAGGGCTACCCTCTGAGAAAGAGAAAGGCTCTATGATTCTGCTGGAGCCAGGAGAAGGTACAGCACAAACTTTACAAGCTCGTGTTTCAATATGAAATTATAAATTCTGCCTGATAGATGGAGAGATCAGCTCAACAGCAACCTCTTTTTGTGTCTTTGTTGTTGTTGTGATTTATGATTAATTTGCTGCAATGCTGCCACAAAACTCATCCACTGAGCTACTTCCCAAGCCATACACTCTAGTTGGAGAATTTCTGCAAGGGTTTACCATGGTCTTTGTGTCCATCACGCTGTCTTCTCTTGTGTCTTCTCTGTCTTCTGTGTCTTCCCCTTCAGAGCCTCCTCCTCCAGTAGGACTGCTGGGTTGTGTTGCAGGACGGAAAGGCCCGGGCAAACAGAGCTCTTTGGCCTTCTTACAGAACCGACTGCTTGACCTCCAGGATCCCTGTGACTCCAGCGAAGCTAACAGAGGCGTGGTGAGGGGCGTTCTGCCTCTGGAGCTGAGAGGTATGGGGAGCTAAACCACTGTGTCAGAACAGGAAACTATGTTAACTATTTCTTCCTTTGTTCTGATTCAGCTTTTAAAGTGATTCCAGTAAATGGACGGTAGCCACTGTGTGTGTTTAATGCATACTGTCACTTATGAACAGGTTCATGAGCTACATCCCAAATTATCCATGCTTTGTTTCTGTTGTATCTCTTGTAATAGTGTGAATCATACAACTGTCATAGGGACCCAATGGGCTACATGCAAGAACCACTCCTATCAACAAATATGAGATATGATTTAAGTTAACTTGTTGCATTCAACCTTTAACTAAAATGTAAAAGTGACCTACAATGGAGTTATTAGTAAAAGAGACATGCCAAAATAGACTATATATTATGATTATTATTATGATATCAAACCATTGAATAGTTGAATACTGTGGGTCACCTCTACAAGCTATCCATGTGAATACAAATATATCCAAGACACACGGGGGTGGTGATGGCGCAGTGGATAAGACACATGCCTTTGGTGCGGGAGATCCAGGTTAGATTCCCACTGCGACACATCAACCAATGTGTCCTTGAGCAAGACACTTTACCCCTAGTTGCTCCAGAGGCATGCGACCTCTGACATATATAGCAATTGTAAGTCGCTTTGGATAAAAGCGTCAGCTAAAATGACATGTAATGTAACATGCAATGGTCATCTAATGCAAATGCTGAATTAGGGTACTGGCACCTTTTTTGGTCCAATCCAGGCACTGGTCGTTTCACTATTGTTCACCCGTCAAAGGGTCTATGTCTCTGTTCCTCAGAGTTGTTGTGTATTGTCAGATTTGCAGAACGGCAACTCTGTTGGCAGCCTGATCTTGGGTCCTGATGGGGAGATCATTCAGCTGTCGCTGTACGACAACAGCCAGGATCCATCTCACGCTGATGGTGACACACAGGAGAAAGGTACGCTCAGAACTTCCTTCATCAAGAAATCCAAAATCGGCACACTTCCTGAAACATTAGAGCAAGGTGAAGGATTTCAGTAATTATCAATAACTCACTCTTTCTGTCACACAGCTCTCCAGGTTTTGTCGGCAGAAGGAGAGAAGTTGCCCTGGGTCATTGTGCTGCAGCCTGAACACACACATACAGGTCTGTGTACACACACACACACCGACACACACACATTATTGTGGTCATTTGTAGAGTTGGAGGGGCAGGTTCGGTATGCAACTCTCTTTGATGCTCTTCAGGGGTGGATTTCATTAGATTAAATGCCGGTTTAACAAGTTCTCTTGTCTTTCTCTATTGGCTTGTATTTCATTCTTATGAAACAGTCTGTATCAGTTGCTTTGTATCCGTCTCCATTGATTGCAGTGGAACCTTTGTCATTGTTTATGTCAATGAAGTACTTTGATGGACTTCCATTGTCCATCACAAATATATTTGGGACAGGTTCAGCAAAGCATAGCTTTAAACTTGTTTTTTCCAGGTTTTGATGTCATGCCATTGGAATTGAATTGGCTCATGAGCACATAATTCTATACATTAGACACAGTTCAATAATTAATTGGTATTAGTTGTACCTGTAGTTGTTTGCTTGGTGTTAGCTTCCCTTTGCAATTACCCATTTGGTTTAAAAAGCACATCACATATTTTGTTATGAATTCCCAACCCTGCCTGTGTTTGTTCCCTGTTCTAACCATTGCCTGTTCATTGTGTGCAGAGGGAGAGGTGGAGCTGAACATAGATGGCCCTGTGGGTGACATCCAGTACCATCAGTACATACACAAGGTGAAGTGCTGTTTTCTAACTGACCTTTAAAGGTGTAATGGGCCAGCATGTGTTTTTGTAGCTTAGCACTAAGACTGCTGATGAAGACTCTCCAACAAAAGTAAAAGAATGTTCATTCAGAGCACCTCGTCATGAACATAAATGTTGTGTATTCCAGAGAACAAAAAGTCCCACGTCTGTCTGCAGTGGTGGTTAAAGTAACTAAGTACATTTCAATCAGGATAGACAAGTGAATGAAGTAAAGATGAATGTTTATTACAACAGATGGTATGTGATATTTAAGAATTGGCAGTAATTCTTATGCACTGTACAGGGAGATTTGAAAACTAGGGGGCAGAAGCAAGATCAAACACCCCATGGAGGCCAGATATTGGTGGTAGTGGCTGATGATTCGGATGAGAAGCTGATAAATCTTATAACTTTTTTTAACAGAAGGTGCCGTATTGCACTTACCTTGAGCACAATGCGAGGGGCGGGATAAACAATTGCCTTTCAAATTCCCACTGCATGCAATAGGATAGCGCTACAACCAGGCAGAACAACGAAGAAGGTAGCGAAGCTAGTTGATAGATTAAACTTTTGCTGTATCTGGTGGGCAAAACTCCGAACACATCTTCCTTTTTTAAGAATGATTTCAGTGCCGTACTTTTCTCAAAGAAAAGCTGAACTCCAAGTCTTCCAGAAGGCCACTGTTCCCAGCAGCAGCCATAAGTCCGCCCATCGACTCTATACACAATGTTATTGGCCTGACCAGAGTTTGGTTTTTCCAGCTCGCAAGTCAACGGAGAGTGACTAGACCCCCCTCCTGGCTGCAAATTAAATTTGCTGCCGCTAGGGTGCGTCTAGATTTCTAGGCTACAGAATTTGATAATGGACCATTTAAATATTTTCAATATATGAGCTGATGTCTGGAATTGTGATTATGTTTTATTAAATGGTACAATTAAGTACAAATTCATCATGCCATGTTGACTATAGCTCATATAATTGTTCATTTTAACTTATTATTATTATTTACTTCTTTTATTCTTTTCTCTAACCAGCACTTAGATCTTCCCAGGGATCAACAGATCTCAGAGACGAATGCATGCTCGCCCAGGAGGCACACAGACCCACGTAAAACTCTGCTGCTTATTGTCTCACAATTTTAATTTGAATGCATATTATCCATAACTTGTTGTTTGTCATTCCAGCAGCTGTGACCAAGAAAACCAAGAAAAAACCAAAGGGTGCAGAGGCAGTGGCAGAATCATGGGAAAAGGATGCTGAAAACAATGTTAGGATGCCTCCGCAGAGGGAGCGGGTAGGGAAGGAGGAGCCAACAGGAGGCAACACTGAGGCAGAGGAGGAGGACAAAGAGGAAGAGCTGGGCAGTATAGGACTGACTAGCCATTTTCCTGGATCACATCAGCCAGGGTTGGTGTAATTCTTCTTTAACTTGATGTCTTTATGTTAAAGACATAATCAATGTGTCAGATGTCCTCAGTAGCAGATAACTAAACGTATTAAACTAATGGTTTTGTGTTTATTATTGATTACACCAAGAGTTCTCATATCATTATTTGTTACAAAGACAGAGAATCAATTTGAGTGTTGAGTCTGAGCTTTTCTTCTTTTGCACTAAAGATTTATTTTTTGTCTGTTTAGCTGAACTGAGTTGCCCAACACTGTCAAAACTCTTGAGTCTTCAATCCTGTTCCCTATTAATACATGTAATTATTGTAATTCAGACATTCAGGGTTAAGGCAAAAGACCAGCAGTTTCAGTGGGAGCTATTTCCGAGAGTGAATATTTGCCACAACCCTCAAAACCACATGGTAACTAAAGTTTCATTAGATGTATGTGGCCCCTATGTGATCACTTTAATGTTCCCATTCAGCAGACAAACAAGAGGCTGGAATCAACCAACATTACATCTGTTGTCACTGCAGGAGAAAGGTTATTTTATTGATGTCATTTTGCCAGATTTCTGGGCACTGAAGTTCTTGAATTTCCATCTTGATTTATAGATGTCGTTTTTGTAGTATTTGTAACGCAGCTTTTATCTCTAGATTGGGACATTGAAGATGCCTCTCTATGTGGATCAGTCTTCGGTTTAAAAAATGGTTGTCATGCGCCATTATGACTATAATCATTTTTACCTCTTTGAAATAAACACGTCAAGAGTAATCCTTTATATTTGAGATTTTGCAAATCAACAGGATCCCACAGCTGCTGGTCTGCTGACACTGAATACAAAGTTTGTTCCTGAAATGAGAGTGTGAAACATTTGGAGATTTGTCCTGAGAGAGGCTGCAGTTTAATGATGATGTATCATTCAGCCAGCAGAACACCGGCTCAAATGAAACAACAACAGAGGATGCTGTAAACAAATGGAGGAAGAATACTAAGAGGAAGGTCACTGAGGAAAGGGCAGCAACTACAAGGTGAACTAGGAATACTCACAAGCTCTTATAAAAAATAAAAATAAAAACACAACAGGCATTGTAAGCCCTTTGACTTCTTCAACGCACTGACTAACAAACTGCACACACTCACACACACCTCCATTTATTTAGGAAACGAGAGACAAAAACAGTGAAAGGTGCAGCATCAAATGGACAGAAGACATCAATGACAAGGAGGGAGGGAAAACGGCTAAGGGAAAAGACAGGGAGTGATGCTCAATCAATCAGGAGCCAGAAACAAGAGGAGCGGACCAACAGAGAAGCAGCAGAGACTCGGGACCAGTCTGCTCTCCCTTCTGTGGTAAGTCTTGATTGACTGGTTGATTTACTACTGACTGGCTGATTTGTATTTTGTGATGCAATGGGTTTGCTGTGGCTGCTGATTCCAATCAATTTGAGGAGACCATGATGGAATCATTGACTTTTTTAGGAACATTCTCAAAGTTTATGAAATCAAGATATGCACAAATCGATAAAATGCATACTGTTATGTAATTGTACTGTATTGTCAAATGTGTTACATACACACTGAAATACCAGACAAATAGAAACACCTGTATCTATCCAAAGCAATGGATAAGATGATATGCCATTCAGGTTTACTATTCCTGTGCTTTTCTGTCTATTAGAAAAAGAAGATGACGGACAGGAAAGGAGAGAGAAGAGGAGTGAAGATGAATAAGGAGAGAGAAGAGCAAGGAGAAGAGGCGAGGCAGAAGGAAGAGTCTGTTGGGAGGAGCAGGAGGAAAGGAAGGCTGAAACACAAAGAGTTAGTCGGTGGTAAGCCATTCAGGCAAAACAACAACATGACACTTGGCATGAGGGGACATTTGTTTGAAATTTGAAGTATGAAACTTTTAACGTTTGAAATTCTCTCAAATGGTGATAGAGGGACACATTCTTCGGGACACAAAGCAAGTCATGAGGCAAAGTTTTATCTTTAATTTGGGCATCACATCATTAAAACACTACATGTATTACATATAGGGGTGGGAATCACCAGAGGCCTTACGATACAATATCATCACGATACTTATGTCACGATACGATATTATTGCGATTTTAAACATATTGCAATATTCTGTGATATATTGCAATTCATTAATTTCCATTAATTCATTAGTTTCCCAAAAGGAAACTTTGTCAACATCTGCTTTATCTAAAAAGATACATTTCTCTGTTTATTCATCTCACTTCAATTGTATTGCTGCAAAATCATGTAGTCAAGCAGACAAACTGACCAACAAATTTTTTTTTTCCCACCCCTAATTACATAATGTATGTTTTATAATAAAAGCCAAAGACAAAAGACAAAGACATTTTATCCCCATGCAGTGAACCCTGATATGGAGATTTGCAGGTCAAAAGATGGCATCTAGAATACATTTTGTGAGATGAAAGTATTGTAGCCGTCTCTGTAGAAGTAGTGAACTAGCTAGCTATACTTCCATGTGAATCATGTTTTTACTTTTGCATTCCTGTCCTGTCTTTTTTACTTTCCTTTTCTTTTCTCACAGGAAACCTTGATGACCCCCTGGAGAAAGAGGTGGTGGAAATCAGCCAGGAATTGGAAGAGGAGTCTCAGCTAAAATCCACCAAAAGGAATCCACCCTCTGCAACACAAAGACACGATAACAACACCAAAACAAATTCAGAGGCAGAGGAGGACACAGACACAGAGCACCTTTCCACCAATGCTGACCAACACAGCAGCGTCCAATCAGTGAGCTCGCTACGGTCCGTTGCCACTGCATCCCAATTCAGCCAGAGGAGCTCGAAGAGGTCTGCTGCCTCTTCCTGTGAGGAGGCAGTGCCGGCCAGCGCCGTGGGTCTCGCTTCATCACGTGGCTGCCTGTCCTCATGTTCGACTGTCATGGTAACGGAGGAACAGCTGATGCTTAACCCAGCAAAGCCAGAGGTTGGTAGGAAGCACACACACAGAAAATACTGTACTTTTTCACGTTTGATTTAATAATGTAATGTAATTAATGTAACCTTAATAATGCTGTCTGAGTGAAAGTTTAACATTGATCTAATTATCACAATTTCCCGTTATTTCACTCATTATTTAACAAAAAATTGTATTCTGCCATTTCTCAGGTTTGCCGAGCACTGAAAAAAACCCACGAAAAGTATGTACATTAAATAATAATTTGTGTCGTTGTGCATATTTGGATGTGTGTGTGTCTTAGTCCTCTAGCCCCCAAAAAAGTCAGGAGAAAGAGGAGGAGGCTGCAGCTCTGCGTCTGGCCCAGCGAGCAGAGAGGCGTAGGCAGGAGGTGGAGAGGAAGAGGAGGGAGCGGGAGGAAGAAGAGAGGAAGCAGCAGGAGAAGGAGCAGACAGAGGAGAGGATGAAGAGCGAGCTGGAGGGCGAGAGAAGGAAGAGAGCTGAGGAGCTCAGGTTCTATTTTTTCTATAACAATATAAAGATTAACTGCGTAAAGGACAGGTTCTAAGTGTTTTCAAGTCTGTCTTGAAAACAAGAGGACAGAACGACTGCCACTTCATTCATATTCAATCTCCATCTCCAGACTGAAGAAGCTGGCGGAGGAGGATGAGAGGAGGAAGCACGAGGAAGAGAAGCTGGAGCAAGTGAAACGGGAGCAGGCGCAAAGAGAAAGAGAGAGAAGGAGGCAGGAAGAGAGGAGACGACAGATGGAGTTACTCCGGAGGATGAGAGAGGAGGAGGAACAGAGGAGGAAAGGTGAGCGTCAGAGGAGGAGAAAAAGAAAGAGGAGTGACAAAGAAAAAAGGATGATCAAGAGAAAGCAAGGGGGAAAAACCTTTTCTTAAACCTAGTCAATTTTTGTAAGTTTTGTAACAATTAACAACGTTGACCACGTCTTTCTAACTGGGGCCCTTTCACAATGTGTGCCTGTCGCTGCTACGTGTTCTACAAAAGTAATCTGGGAGATGAAACGTAATTGAGAATGGAGTTTAGTTGTATGGGAATGTAATTTTTTTTTGAAGACAGGGTTAAGTATGGAGTGTTAGCGTGGATCTGTTACCATTATCATGCGTAAACTGCTAAGGTGAGCCGGAATCAGTGACTTGCTTATTTCACTTTTAACTGCACCATAACAATTCAAAACAAAACTGTTAGCTGGAAGTAATTTTATAATGTGCAAATTCAATTTTTTCTTATCTCTAACTGAAATTGCATTTTGTCTTATCTCAGCTGAACTAGAGTGTCTGCGCCTGGAAGAGGAGAGGAAGCAGGAGGAGGAGAGCAAGAAGCTACAGGAGATGGATGAGAGGGAAAGGATAGTTTACCTCTGTAGGAAGGAGCAGGAGGAGGAGAACAGGAGGAGCAAAGAAGAGGAGCGTAAGCAGAGAGAAGAGGAGGCTGCCTTGCAGGCCGCAGAGGAGGCCAAGCTGCAGGCAGAGCTGCTCGCCAGGTAAATATATAAATATATACTGTATGACTCTGTGTCCTGGGGCTATAAATCCATATATTCAGATGTTTAAAAAGCATTACGCTATCTTTGCGTCTCTCTCTATTCTGTCCTCCTGCAGACAGATGGTGCTGTTGCAGCAGCAGTTGGCCTTTAAGAGGGGTCTCATGTTGGAGGCTGGAGGTCTAGAGAAAACTCAGGGGATCTCCAGACCGTGGATCTACTCTTATTTCACTTTGTTACAGCTACTGGGTCTAAATCCAACTAAAGCTGAGACTACTACCCCCTGACCTTTAACCTTCTTGAGATCATGATGGACGCCTGCGAAAGATTTTTGTTTGATGAAATGGTTCACCCATTTTGGAAGATCGTTAAATCAAATAGATAATCAAAGATATGCAGTGACAAGCATATTCACATCCATACTCATCTGTTTCTCGAAAGAAAATACCTTCTCCATTGTCCATTTGTCAGACGTATCATTTGCTTTTCTCTTTTCTTTTTCCCTTTGTTTCTATAAAAGACAAAGTTTGAAATCATGTTTTTGTCCTTGTATTATTAACTGTTAGTTTACATGCTTAGATTTTAGTTTCGGCATACACAATATACACACACTACCTTTGGAGGCCTCACTAGTCAGGTATTAACTATAATTTGATAGATTCTGTGTCATCACAAGACATTACTGTTCATATGATCCAGTAACAAATGCATTCTAAAAATTTGCTATGAGCTTCGCTGCCCAGGGAGCCCAAAATCCCCAACCTTCCGACTACTTTGATTCAGTAATGTCAATAGCATTGGGCCACATACAAGCCCAGAGGTGATGTAAGCTCACTGTAATGAGGGGTCATTAGATCCTCGACTGCGACCTCCCCAGTGGGCCACCTCTACGGAGGTGAACAGGCCTCAGGGAACAGAGCTGGCTACAGCAAGACTTCATCCAGCTTATTACTGTACGACCCAACAGCTACTGTGTATTAGCCTCAACGGATCATAAACACAATATGTAATGACTACCTCTGAGGGCATAGCTGTTGTTTTTAAGAAGTTAGTTTGATGTGACGTTGTTACTTTAGAAGTCCTGTAAGAGCAATTGAACAAACTGCACCACATTTTATTTGTATTGTTGGCCATTGGTGCTGTGTATATACAGTATATATATATATATATATATATATATATATATATATATATAGCACATTGGTGCTGTGTATATATATATATATATATATATATATATATATATATATATATAGCAATTTGTGAAATAAGCAAAGGAGGGAATGTTTATTGATCATGCATAACAAAACATGCACAAATGAAATCCCCCTTGCAATATATGGATATAGTACCAGGCATGCCAAACACTTAAGTTTGTACTTCAGTATTCAATGGAAAATACAGCGCTTTCAAGCCGGAGAGCGGAGTTCACTTTGCGGCAAAAAACAAAATACTTTCACCAAGGAAACGCTCGTTCGTTCCTCGGGAATGTCTTAATCCAAAGCACAATCTTTTTCCTAAACTTAACTAGTCATTTTGGTGCCTAAACTTAACTATATGCCGCATGACGATAACTTTTTCTGTCTAAACTCCACTACATGGCCCACGAAAGGACCGTCGTTTGAAATTTTGAGTTTCCCTTGACACAAATAGGCTAACATTACACACACTCGCGCAGATGCCTACCCACCTCAACAAGCGAACGAGAGAGATTGATTTAAAGTTGCCGATACAACAGCACCTAGAACTCTGATTAGCCCACCAAACATATTCCAAATACCAGCCAACAAGCCAGGTTTAAACAATCATTACTGCAGCACTCATACATTGGCTCAGAAGATTAATGCAGCAGGCCAAATCCTGGATGTATTACCACCCATAGCCAAGCACACACATAAAAACACACGCGCATGTATCCTCACACAGTTTTCACACTAGCACGTATGGTCAAAATTATGCAGTGATATCTGTAGTGACTAATATATCTAAATAAGCCACTGACGTCGAACACGTTTTCTGGGCTAAAAATAAACCGATGTCCAGTGCGCTGTATAACTTTAGATTCGGTAATCCATTTATTCACATTTCTGTAAAACACATGTTTACTGTAATGCTCTTCTACGAGACAGAGATAAGAGTAAAGTTCTTGCATGGACCCCTATCAGCTGACTCACCCACTGTGGCCTGGCTGTGTGATCCCCTGGTCTAATGTCATGTACAGCAGGGTGACGTTAAGCATCCTAAGCAGCAATAACGGCCGTGGTCAGGTCATCTTCCTCCTTTTCTTCGTCCCGGTTGGTGACAAGTTCACCATATCTCTCAGTCTCATTTACAGGTTTTGATAAAGTCTCCACACCTTGACGTTGAGGGAGTAAAAAACTATCCATTGCTAGCATTAGACTCACTTCTCTACTCCTAACGGCTCCAAATATTGAGCTCTTCTTCTTCTTTGTGAATACGTTACTGCGGAAGTAAGGTCCAAAGTTCAATGTGTGCTGCACCATTGGAATACGATCACCTGTGTTTTTTAGCCTAAAAATAATCGGTTTGTTTTATTAATGTATTTATTAATTTTTCAATAAATTATAAATATAAATTATACTATTTACACATTAACGATTTTTTATTTATTTATAAATCAACCATAGCAATTTCTTGGGGGTGCTAAGGGGGTGCTATGGCAAACCTAGGGGTAGCTACAGCACCCCCTAGCCCCTCCCTGGCGCCGCCGCTGCTATATACGTTAACTTTACTGCGCTTTACTTAGTTTAAAATACTTTGTCATTTTGTCCCCACCGGGGATAAAAATAATTCAGCAGTGGCAGGGATATGTAGACCAGAAAGGGGGAAATCCCACGCATCCCCCTGGAAAATTGCATCCTGTATAAATCGACTTACTGATTTAATTGTATATAATGTTTAGATACCTTATGTTTTATATTTAATTTACTTGTGATATATCATTTAATTCATATTTATTTATCTCTGGTCACAGTGTTTTAAAACGAATTATAAAACAAACAAAAATACAGTATTGATATTGAGAAGCCACGTGGGTGCAGAAGCATCCTAGCAGTGATAGCTTACTCTGCTGAATCTAAACACATTTAAGTTAAGACTAAAATATTTACTGACAAATTTTTGGAATGAAAACCTAGATTTTTAGTTACACCAAGTAACATTTATCATGAATACATGTCTTGCATTTGTAGCAAAGCAAAGCTCTTAAAATCAGTTGGAAATTCAGCCGTAAATGATTATTTTAATTGTGCATAGAACTCCTGCCTCTATTGACATACATAAGAAGGAGGCGCGGGTTGTCCGTCCCAATATGGCGACCGCGTCGACGTGGTCGACGTACCGAGGCGGCCAATGCGGCGGTATCTACGTATAGCCGGAAACATTTCCCCACGTAGGAAAACCGGAAAACGTTGTGGTTGTGATGGTAAAACTACACTAGCATTAGTATTCAGACGTATTCCCAAATGTATGTTTAAATAAACCATTTACGGAACGAAACCGGAGTCAATGTACTAGAAAACAGTGTTCAAGTATAGTTCTTTAGTGTTACGAATGGTATGCATAACTAAAGAGGCTTCTCGTTAGCTAAGTTAGCGATCAGCTAACTGGCTAAGCTGTTTATCACCAACAAGCATAAATGGTAAGTAGAATGCTTACTCTTTCATTGTAATTTTGACTTTAATAAACGACATTCACCACAGTCTGAAATGTATAGTTAAAGTTCCGAGTGTTAAACCAACGTTACAAGTCGGAGATCCAAGATTTTACTGTAACGCTATCGTTCATATTTTTCACGTATGCTCATCTTAAGTTTAAGTTTATTTCCTTAATAGAGTACTTTAGAAAGCAAGCATGTTTTGCTGCTTAACTTCAACTTTATTTTATTTATATAGCATCTTTCATGCAAGCATGCAGCCAAAAGTGCTTTACAGACTAGTACTGGTACTTTTATGGGACACTTAAGGAACACTTAAATGTGTCTTTAGCACTTTGTTTGTTGATTGTGAAGATTGTCTGCAATGTAGACAATGCTCTTCACAGTGGAAATGCTTATTACCTCTCACACACAGTCAGTGAATTAGTCGTTGTGACATCTGAAACAAAATAACAACTATTATTAAGTATGCATACTCAGGAGCTGTAGTAACAGAAAATTGGTATCATTATTAGGCAGTCATTTAATGGACCTTTTTCACAGCCGACATTTTGACTTGTCATAATAGGAAAAGCACAGCTGAAATTGATAACCTTAATGATGGCTCAGTTCCATCTAGTGTCCCAGTAAGATATTTCAGTGAGTCAGCATGCACAATACCAGGACCTCTCCTAAGTGGAATGCCACCATCATTAATGGTTTTGAGTACATCTGTGCTTTTCCTACTATGACATGTCAACATGTCTGCCGTGAAAAAGGTATACAAGTTTTTGTGTTTGTTTTCCAAGTTGCTCGTGAGAGCAGGAGCATTCTTGCAGCTTCATATTCAATGCAAAAGAAAACAAAGTTCATGCTCTGATTCTTTTCTTGTCTCTGCTTTGTTTGTTTCTGGATTTGATTTTCCAACAGCATAGCTAATCAATATAATGCTTTTTGGCAGAACTGGGTTAACAAAAATGGGACTAACTGTTTAGTGTGATTTATTTTTCTGTATTCTCTTGCAATTTAGACAGTTGGATTAAGTGACATAATTGTAGACAAATACCTGAATAATTAAACTGCACTTCTAAACTGTGATGTAATTTTGCATGCAGGTAAAAATTTGACCCTAAAACGGCTGGAAAAGGTTCATCCGAGGTCTTTTCAACATGGATGTCAGCATTGCCGTGTCGCTGATTCGAGGCCAGATGGGTGCCGTGGTTGAGCGAGCAGTGAATGTAGCGGTGGAGACGGTACTGGCTGAGATGCTCAAAGTGGTCGGAGTCAAATTTGAGGAGCTGAAAGCCCAAGTTGCGCTGATGAAGAGGGACGTCATGACGTTGCAGAGGGAAAAGGCCCAAAAAGAGAAGGAGACTGACAACATTCGAGCCAAGCTGCGCTACACCGAGCTGAAGCTGAAGTACTACAGGCAAGGAGTGGAGGAGGAGCTGCAGCAGAGAGCCTCTGCCTCCACTCTGGTCCGCATCCACCCGTCCACCTTTCTTCAAGCACAGAGAGGCGGTGCAGGTGTTACCTCCACCGACACCTCTCCATCATGCTCGACTACTCAGACCAGGACCTCTGAGGGACCACTGACAAGAAGCAATCAAGGTAATGACCACACAAACGATGACTTCTACTTGGCCGTCCACTCCGATGAGTCTTACTCCTTTCTGTGTTTTTATTCCCAGAATGCACCTCTCCACACAGCACGAGCAGGCATGCAGTTAGAGTGCGCTGTCATTCAGATGTGGGAGTTTTGAGCTCCGACACGTCTGCCTCACTCTCTGTGAACACACTATCATCAGAATCTTTGGACAGCAGTGTGTGTGTGTGTGTGTGTGTGTGTGTGTGTGTGTGTGTGTGTGTGTGTGTGTGTGTGTGTGTGTGTGTGTGTGTGTGTGTGTGTGTGTGTGTGTGTGTGTGTGTGTGTGTGTGTGTGTGTGTGTGTGAGACGACGAGTAACAAGAAATTAAAGTAAAGATGTGTAAAAGATACAGTATGTTTGAGGTAAATTATAAACAATGTCTCCATTACACAGTTTGTCCACCAGAGAGCACTGATTGTTGTTGTTTTCGTCAATTGAATTCAGTACATTCTGTGTTATGGTCACAAAATAGGAAAAAACGCTGAGTGCGCTGCACATGCATTAACAAAATACCATTGTTGCCACCGTGTATCCCTTAACACATGTCTCCCTTTGTGCAGTTTTGTTCTGTCCCGCAGAGCAAGACACCGCACAGAGCAAGGATCAGGAGGACGACTGTGAGTGGACTGTCACTCTGCAGCCACATACAGAGGGTGTGGACGCCGCCGAGGTCCCTCCTACTGTCCAGGCCCTGACTTTGGACCCGAGCCAGCAGTCAGCCGCTGGCCCGTTGTCCCCTTATGGTTCCACGCAGGCCGATAGCTCCACTCTGACTTCCTCTGCTCCACAGGTGGCAACACTCGCTCACGCAGACGCACACCCTACTGAAGTGGGCCCTACCTGCTCCACGATTGACCTCTGATCTCTCTTAAAATGAGAACAAAGAGAAAAGGCTGACTCTATAAATATATACTTCATTTGTAGTAGGAGAACATAGTAGTAGACACAAGGGCCTTCAGAAGAGGTAATTATCTTCACTTGCTGAGAAATACAGAGCATGTTTTGTAAAGCTGATAGTCTTAATTATATCAACTCATTTGGCAATTGCTTGAATGTAACGGACATTCATTAATATAAAAAAGGTACGCACTAAAGCTTTAAGATTAAAGACAGCATATTTGATTATAAGTTAGTTGGGCAATTAAGCCTAATACTTTAGCTACATGTTATGTGATTACTGGCAATCATTGAGCAAGTGGAAGTCAAAAATATTGCTTTTACTTTTACTTATAATTTATTCTCATAGTTCTAATAATAATAAAAAATTGTGTAGTGCTCATCATAAGAAAATGTGTGCTTCACAGAATGAAACACGTAAAAACATAACTGAATAGATCAGTCCAACAGAAAGACAGTGGACTGTGAGATTTTAGTTAGTGTCCTGGAGTGTGCCAGAAACTATTAAAATTCTGTGTGTCTGGTAAGAATAACGTCAATAACACAACACAATACAAAAGTACTGACACAAAAAACACCCCGAGGCTGACCGCTACAGAAAGGTATTGAATGGAATAAAGATACCAGTACACGTATAGTCCTTCTAACTACAAGTAAACTAGTGGAGGTACTGTATTGTCCTTTGATTTCTCATCACAGTCCTAAAGCCCTGGTTGTCCCCTGTTGTAGTGCAGGTGAAGCAGGAGGCCCATGAGGAGGAGGAGGAGGAGGAGGAGGAGGTGATCTGTATCAAGGAGGAGCCAGAGAAGGAGCAGGAGGTGATGGCCACCCTTCTGCTGGACTGCCAGGTTCAACAGGGTCATCTTCCAGAGTCAGAGGTAAAGCTAGAGCTGAGTATCAAATCTGACAATGCCACGTCCGCACAAAAAGTTCTTGTGAAAGTGTTCTTTCCAAGTTGTTAAGAAAATAATGTTGTTTTAAGAACCTATAAAGAGAAGAACAGAACACTATGTGTGTCAGTCCCTCTTAAATAAAAGTGGTGGTTTCTTTCTGAGGCAATGTTTTATTGCACTAGCAGTGACAAATCTGCCAGTGAACCATCACTGGCAATTTCTACACCCGTGTAGGATAGAAAATCAAACCAAGGGAATTAAGATACATTATTACAAGATAGACAACTTAGAGGGCCCTATCTTGCACTCAGCGCAATTGCCTTTGTACACCGACGCATGTAGCATTCCTATTTTGCACCCGGAGCACAGCGGACTTTTCCCTCCACAGACGCACGTCGGTAAATTAGGGAATGAATTTGCGCTACCAGGGGCGGTTCAGCGAAAAGAGGAGGCGTGTTCCGGCGCATACGTTACTTGGTGCTATTTTGCAGTTTCAGAAAACAATTCCGCCACTGACCAGGAAAAACCTGGTCTAAAGTCAGTAGCGCGTTATTCAGATGCTATTTTAGGGGCCCATGTTAGCCATAATGTAGCGTGTGCACAATGCGCATACACTTTGCTTCCCTCATCTAAACGGACGCAGCAGTTCCTACTTTTGCAAACCATACATAATTACAAGTGAAAATATTACTGAAAATGCGCTTCAGGTGTTTGGATAGATCAGGTTTACAGTACAGTCCTCAAAAAGTCGCAGCATTCTTTGTGGCTTGTTGTGTTTTACACAACATTTCCATGAATCATGGATGTGTTGATGACATAAATGAGGAAATATTAGAGGACTTAAGGAGACGTGATGTTGGACACTCCGGCGGAATCTGGTCCTGGAGTGGCAATGCGCGATGCGATGTGCTCCTGATGGAGCGGGTGGAAGGAGATTGAGTGGGGGGGAGGAAGGGGCACAACAGGAGCAGGTGGTGCGTTTGGAGGCCCACGCTCCATGGCTGCAGCAATCCTCTCCAGACTTGAGGAGATGCGCCCGAGAGGCCGCAGCAACATCGCCACCCGGTCAAGATGGGCATTTATTACTTTATCGCATCCCGGACAGCTCCCGTTTTCGTGCGCCGGGCAAATCCGCCGTCATAATAGCAATCCACCATGGAACAAGCGCGCCTGCTCTTAAAGGGAATGTGAGATGACGCTCTGATTGGTTTATTACACGTTACGCCCAAACCACACTAACTACTTCAGACCAACCCATCCCGCCGGTATAATAGCAACAGCGCCCGAGATCCGCCCACAAAGCTACTTGCGTTTTGTGTTTGATACTTGCGTTTCAGATCGTTAAAATAGGGCCCAGAGAGTGCACTGAATAACAGACGGTTCAGAACGATCTGTTAAAGAGAGTGAATGCTTTTGTCTGTTCCTCCAGTCTCAAAGGTCAGGGACGGAGTGGTCGGGCCTTCCAACAAGCCAGAGAAATCACACTGCAGCCTTCAGCTCAGCCCGACCAACCACCTGTGAGTACATCTGTGTGAGTGGGCAGATGTCATGCTTCTGAGTTTATACTGCTTGGCTAGATTTTGAGTACAATTTCTTGCATTTGCAGTAGTGAATGCAAAGGTGTGTTTCCCTACTTATGCACCCTGGCCAAAAAAAAAAGCTGCTATAATAACTGGAGGCCAACATTGATATATAAATCAGAAACCTGATATATTGATCTACCTCTAATCTATACTGTAATTTGTTTAAAAAAAAGCCCCACCACTGCAAACCCCTCCTTGTGTGTGCTCTTAGATCTGATGCCTCAGCCGGTGGCCTCCCTGCAATCGATGGTGGCTTTGCCATCTGGCATCCCACCTCGCCAGGCGGTGCGGCCCTGGACTAAAGACCTCAGCCTTTATGAAGAATACAAACTGCGCAGGAATGAGCTCCGGAGGCGAAGCATCAACAAACGCAGAGAGCTGGAGAAGACGCTGCCTCAGCCGCTGCTGGCAGATCTGGTTAGTAGGGCTGGGCGATAAAACGATAACGATATGTATCGCGATAGACACATAATCAATATCAATAGAAAATGCGGTCGATAAAACGTTCGATAACTTGTTTTTCTTCATCAGAAGAAACCAGAGGTTGTGAATCAAGTTTGGTTGCATGAACAAAGGCCCTCACTCTCTGGCAACCTAGCAACGTGGGGAGTGACACTCTAACAGCCCATCATGTAACAGTATCATGTTTGGTTGCGCCACATCGCTGTCTCGTGTTCTTCAATAACAGAACCGGCGTGGAGTGGAAAGTGAGTGCTGCAGCGAGCGAGGAAATAGTTGATAAAACAGGAAAAGTCAGTATCGCAGTTTTGGGGATTTTATAAGTCTGACCGTAGTCAGACCAATGTCGTCCCCACCAACACTGGTACGACCATAAACTTGTTTTACCACTTTAGCCGCGCTCACACTTTCGAGCACAGCCGTATTCGCCATCAACGTCCAACAACATCTGCAGCTGCAACACAGCACAAGCAGCAGACCGCCATGGAGAGGTACTCTGCATCAGCGCCTTACTAAACGCTACAAAGAAATAACGAAGGCAGACATGCTGAGCACTGTCCAGAAGCCAAGTTACCAACTTAGCACTAAACCTGCAGAAAATAGTTCCTTCTCAGGTTTCTTATATTTAGCTAACACTTTGCACTATTTTATGACACTTTATTAAGCACTTCTTACTTATTCTTTAATTTTGCACCTTAATGTTAAGAGATAATTGTTAAGTGTTCATTGTGATTTTAGACCTATGTTTACATTTGAACTATTTGAGTGTTTTCCATGGTTGTGTTGACATTTCTGCTTTTATAACTGAGGGGATTATAATCAGAGCAGGGTTAAGTTTAAAATAAAAATGTTTAAATTTAATATATTTTTCTCCTGGTCCTTATTTTAAATAGGTCATAAAAAAATATCAATAATTATCGATATGACCGATATGAAAAACTTATATCGTGATACAGTTTTCAACCATATCGCCCAGCCCTACTGGTTAGTCAACCTTGGTGTTTATGGCAGACTCTGTCCTTACAGAAATATTCTAATCATAATCTATGTGACCCATACACATCAAAAACGTTTCAAGATTGTGGAGTTCTATCAAAGTGTCTTCTTACAGTTGCCTGTATTGAACGTAAAATACGATGATTTTGTTGTGCTGAAGGTGCGAGAGCGTCGAGAGAAGACCAGACTGAGGGTGGCCAGATGGAGGGCAAAACGGAAACTCCAGGCCTGTATTAATCAGACTCAGGTCAGTAATGACTTTGGCTCTTTTTTCTTCTTCTTTTTTTTGTATAAAAGTATATGACGTAGAGAAAGACAATGTCCCTGACACAAGGAAATGTCCTATTTAGCAAGCATTTCTTTGTAGGAAATTGACATTTCTAGGTCTCACAACTTCCTTTTTTTCAGTGGGTCTGATTTTGAATGAAGCGTTCAATGATTAGTTTAACTTTTATTGTGTTAGAGATGTTAATATGGACTCATACAACTTTACTTAAGTGCTGTCAGTGACCACACTCAGGCTAGTAAGTGATACCTTTACTAACACAACAGCAGCAGATCCTAACTACGATTTAACTGTCAATACATTACCTAATTGCACAGTGTCTGCTACATGGCTTAGTTTTGAATAATAAAAACACGTAAACTGCTACCTACAGATCTCATTATAAGCCACAAGGATCATTTACATAGAAGGAGCATTCCTTCATAATATTACAAAGCCTGTCATTTTTGTCTTGCTCATTCTTAGGCTCTAGGTGGCGCAGCAGGTCTTTCTCAAACTGGCTTTCCCAACAGCAGCCAGCATCAGCAGCTCAGAGTGACTTGTGGTAAGATGAGACACACCTTGGACTTACTTTTTGTCAACTGTTCTGTCCCAGTTGTCACTTGCCTGTGTCATTCCTCACAGATCTGAATTCTGGTTTCAAAGCAGAGCACTTTGGCAACATGCAGAACCTCCCTTTTATGAAGGTCACTTATATGTGAGGCTGCTGTTGTCATTTAGTAACTGAATTGAACCTGAGATGAGATGTGTCACAATCAGGGTTAGCAGATGACGATACATGATCAATTCAGTCTTTTTTTTTTTTTTTTTTTCATACTGTAGGAAAAAAACTTAATTCAGAAAAATGTGAGGAAAATCCCTGTTTTATGACATACTATACTACCACGTTTGTTATTTTTTTACGATCAACTATACTATGATTTTTGTATGACTTTTATGGCATACTATACTATGACTTTTTAATGACTTTTATCATGACCTACTATAACTATGTAATTTTATTACAAACTATACTATGACTTCTTTATGACATACTCTACTATGACTTTTTATGTAATCTTTTACGACAAACTATACTATGACTTTTTTATGACATACTCTTTATGACTTTTTATCTAATCATTTATACTATGATTTTTATACTTTTTAATTACTTTTTTTAAGACATACTATGATTTTTTTTTTTTTTTACTATATACTATGACTTATGTTTTTTTTACAGCATTCTATACTATGACTTTTTACAAAAAAATGTATGACATACTATACTTTGACTTTTTATGTAATGTTTTATGACTTACAACACTGACTTTTTTATTCTATGGCATACTTTACTATGATTTTTTTCTGACACACTATTCTATGACTTTTGAATGACTTTTTGTGACATACTATAATGTGACTTTTATGGCACACTATACTATGACTTTTTCTATGACACACTACTGTGACTTTTTTTAAATACTTTTAAACATTCTATACTATATGTAATCTTTTACGCCATACTATATTATGACTTTTTATGTAATTTTTTACGACATTTTTTTTTTCTGACTTTCATGAAACACTACAATTACTTTTTTAAAGATTTTTTTTGACATACTATACTACGACTTTTTTACAGCATTCTATACTATGACTTTATGACATTTTTTACAACATACACTGACTTTTTTTAAAGATATTTAGGACGTTTGTACTGCATTCTATACAATGTTTTTATGAATTTTATGGCATACTATATTATGACTTTAATGGCATACTATAGTGACTTTTTTTATTACTTTTTTATTACACACTACTTTTTGAAAGACTTTTTAATGAAACACTATGCTATAGAGGTGTGAATCTTCACTGATATCCCGATTCGATTACGATTATTATGTCTTCGATTCGATATCAAGATGCAGCACGATGCGTCAAATACATTTTTCTATTAAAGCCATATAGGATATTTAATTCATAGCTTTTCAAGCTTAAAAAACAAAACATTCTGCAGTGCTCTAATACTAAATAAATTGGATACATAAAACTACAGCACTGAGCACATGGCACTTCGTGAATGTGCAAAACATACCAGAATACTCGGCCATTCGCCACTCGCCAAATATTCTCAACAAAGTTGGACTTGACTACAGCCCTGCATACTACAGTATTACTTTTTTTTTTATGACTTTTATGACACTATACTATGACTTTTTATGACTTTTTTACAACACACTATACTATGACTTTTTAAAGACTTTTTAATCACCTTTTCATGACCTAATATACTATGACCTTTTTTTTATGACATATTATACTTTGACTTTTATGGTATTTTTATTCCATGCATTTCCCGCCTGTGGTCCCTGGGCATTTTGTGTTTGGGTGTAATATTTTGAAGAGTATGTACATTATAAGGAATACAGTTCATAAATATAAGATACATTAATATAAATTGATTGATTTTTTTCTCAGGAAAGTGAGGGCCATCAGACAGTGCTTTTTATCACTTGCTACTTTATGAACCAATAAATTGGCATCTTGTGTTTCAGCTGCCACCTCGAACAGTCAGCAGAGACAGAGCTCAGCGCTGCCTCAGTCAGTCCTCAGCAACATGTCAGCAGCAAACGGCATCTCTGCCTCTCTCCCCTTCATGCCCTCCACCTCTTCCTCCTCGTGTTTGCTCCCGAGAGGCCCAAACATGGCTGCACATCAACACACTGTGACATCATCCTCTTCCTACCCCCAGGTCAGCCTATTGCAGCAGAGTATTTCTCTGACAGACACAGATATCTTGCCGTGAGATGTTTGAAAGTCAAGAGAGATTTTTTTTTTTTTTTAAAGAATGTGTTTTTCAAAATCTGTAATTTTTGGTGTTCAGGAAAGTTTAATCAAACACAGAGTCATTGAACTCTCATTTACAACACAATAACAGGATAGCATGTGCGCTAAAACGCTTTCTTTATTGAGCATGGATGAGAATGTTTAAAAGTCATGATGGATCTTCATCAGGTTAAACTTACAAGCACCTTATCCCATCATATATGTGCAAACCCAAAAATTGGAGCACCTGATATTGATCTCCTTGTCTTTACTCTCATTTTACATCAGTTACACTTAACATCCAATATAGTAGTTCAACAAAACAGCTACTGTAAACTCATTCAATCAAATCAAAACACTTCAACAACATTCCGAATCTTATACAAACCAATTATCTTATAACACAGGAACAATATAAATTAAAGCAGCTTTGGACGGGCCCTTGCACGTCGGAGTTACTGGCGGACGCCGCTCCTTGCGATCGTGCATTTGCGCGGCACTCAGACACTGCAAATCGTCACCAACGAAAAGGGAACTCCATGCGGAGTTCAATGATACCTCACACAGACTCTACGTCATACAGTTCATTAGCTGTGAAAGGGGCATGGCTAAAGCATAGGGGGCGGGCCAAACCATGACCAATGAAAATGGAACTCTCTGCTTAGTTCACTGATACCTCACACAATAGTCTACATCAAATGAGATTAGTTATTAAAGGGGGGCGTGGCTTAAGCATACGGGCAGGGCAAAAGGGGGTGTGGTCTGAGTAAGTGGGCATGGTTAAAGTATAGGGGGGCGTGGTCAATGTACACTCAAGTTACACCCACTTCCTGTTTTGATGCCCCCCCTACAGAAAGTTGGTCTTCTATAACTCAAAAAGGCGATTCATTTGCCGGGAAAAAAAGAGAGAAGTTTCAATAGGGCCTTCGCCGCTGTTGGCGTTCGGGCCCTAATTATTTAATGTGTATATATGTAGATACATTTTTTAAAAGTAAGTTATCTTTATCTCTCCAGTACATGTATTTTAAAGTGAAATGTTTGTTTGAAAGATATTTCCATTTATCATTATTTAATGTATCATTTTTGCACTTTGTTGTGGAGTTGAAATGTGTATGAGAGGAGGACACAAAGAAATTACCTGAGAATGATTACTTTGACTTTAACTTAAATGAGTTATTTGCCAGAAACATGTAAAAAATAAATTTTTATAGTTTGGCCAGAATAAACTGAAGATTGACAATCACCAGATAAAAATGAGAAGCCTGATTACCTGTTCATTTATTATAATAAATGAAGCTAAAATAAGCACTGTGTCGTACTTTTTTATTTTCACTAAGCTGGACTCTTCCTTAACAACTAATATGTAGATAAGCTAAAAGTAACGGTTCAGATGTTTTTTAAAGTCTATCTTCAGACAACACTGCAGTACGTCGTAAGCGTTATTGGTTGTTTGTAATTATCGTTCCTCTTCATACTGGCTGTAAAGCCCTTCTCCCGTAGCATGACTAAACTGTAAGAGATGGGGATGAATTCCACAGTCCTCGTTCGGTGTAAAAATACATTACAATACATTGAGTATTGTATTTAGATAGACTTTAAAAAAAAAAAAAAAAAAAAACTGAACCTACGCTTCAAGGCTTGTGATATTCTAGATTTTTGTTATTGTTAACATTTACTAAGAAAAGACCAAGACTGTTGTGCTAATGCATTTGTCTTTCAATACTACACTAAAATGTGTCTATGGCTCTCAGTCCCAAACCCATTTGTTCCTATTGATGTAAATACATAAATCTTAAAAATAGGTAATGTAAAAAGCTGGGGAGTGTTGTTGTCAGGCACGGAAGGGGAATTGCATCATCTAAAAGCCATCCATAATTTTGAGTATATGTTTAGAACTACAGCGTGAACACAGTCAGTCTGTTTTTTTTGTGTGTGTGTTATCCATTAATTATCTTCTGAGAAATGGCTCCTGGCAGTGTATAGAACAGCAGAGCGAGGAACAGTAATGTGATGAGCAGGACCAGGGCGATGATGATGTACTTCTTGTAGCTTCGCCACACCAAGTGGAAGAAACACTTGAATGGATTGACAAACCACGAGAAGGAGGTGTCTGGACGACTGAGGAAGAGAGGAGGAGAAGCGATAATTAAGTACTTTTATTCAGTAGTACATTTAGCAGCAACGGTACAGACCTCAGATATAGGTATTTCCCCCTTCTTCCAGCTTTGTGCTAATAGGCTAAACAAGTCCAGATTGATTCTGAGGTGCTTTATTTTATATAAAAAGGAATAGTTCGACACAGAAGATCGGTGCCACTCTTATGTTTGTACTGAACTCTTGAGCTATACCACTCATGTCTGGCAAGAAAGTGCATTTAACCCAAAATGTTAACCTATTCCTTTAATCTACAGATATGATATTGTTCTTATCTAACTGCTGGTAAAAATACAAATTGTAATCATTTAAAGGCTATCCAAAGTCCAAATAGCATAGCATTCCAGCAGCTACTAAATCAACTAAGGTCAGCAAACTACCGTTAAGGAACACACACCAGTTTTGATTTTGGTGAGAGAGAGAATACTGCCAGACTCTTACTTTGGTTTTGGCAGCGGCTCCGGCTCCTTGCGGGCTCTGCCAACAGGATTTTTCTCACCCTCCTCAGCTGTCACAAGATGGAACTCCGCCTCCACTTTCCCCTGATGGATTCAGCCCACACCCGAGCACACCCCTCAATCAAACTTTCCAGACCTGTCAGTCAAAGTCTCAACAATTGCTTGTCAGTCTGTATGACTTGTTTTTTTTTTTTTTTTTTTTTACAGTGTGTGTGTTTGTTTACGTACCGTCAGCTCTCCAGACTTGCAGAAGGGCCACCAGCCTCTTGCTCTCTTCTGCTGAAAGATGGAGATTTTCTCTGTCCCGTCCGTCAACATGTCCACCTTACATGACTTTGCCGTCTTTGCACCTCGAGGCAAACCATGGAGGTCTAACTCCACGGTGCCTACATGCACAAACAAACACATACACATTATCAGTCAAATACACACACACACACACACACACACACACACACACACACACACACACACACACACACACACACACACACACACACACACACACACACACACACACACACACACACACACACACACACACACACACACACACACACACACACAAGACACACACAGAGAGCCTCTCACACACCCAGACCTGCAGACTAAGGATGGCAGGAAGCTTCTCCCAGCCTGCAGACTAAGGATGGCTGTTTTTTTATCCAGGGAGAAAATGTGCTGTCTCTTCCTCACCACTACTACCTGTAAGAGAAAGAGATGTGTGTTAACAATGTAATAGTGTTTTGCAGGTTCCTAATATATTCCTAAGTCCATTACAAAGTCATATTATAATGTGTTGTTAATGTTGCATTTCACTTTCCATTCTGTGAGAACTCCGAAGAAAACCTCTCTCATGCGTTTTCCTTGTCATTAATTGTAACACTGTTGTCCTATCTGTGAGAACAAACCTTAAGACAATCCTGTCCATCCTGAGACTTTTTCTTATCATACTCTCGTCATTTAAGTGAACGTAGCGATGTGAATTGTGGTAAATGTAATAAAAGGTCATAGAATAGTATGTGAAAAAAATGATGTATAAAAGTCATAGTATAGTATGTCATGAAAAATGTCAGGAAAAGTCATAGTATAGTATGACGAAAAAAGTGGAAAAGTCACAGTATAGTATATCGAAAAAAGTCATAGTATAAGTATGAAGAAAAAAGTGATAAAGTCAGTATGACAAAAGTCATATTAGAAGTATGTCGAAAAAAGTCATAGTGTAGTAAGTCAAAAAAGTCATAGTATAGTATGTCAAAACAAATCAGATAAAAGTCACAGTTTAGTATGTAAAAAAAAAAAAATCAGAAAAAAGTAACTGTATAGTATATCGAAAAAAGTCATAGTATAGTATGATGAAAAAACTCAGTACGTCGAAAAAAGGCATAGTATACCAATACGGTATAAATCGAAAAAAGTTATAAAAAAAGTCATAGTTTAGTATGTCGAAAAAAAAGTCGTAGCATAGCATATTGAAAATAGTATGTCGAAAAAAGTGATTAAAAAAAAGTCATAGTATAGGTCATACAAAATTAAATTAAAAAGTTATAGTATAGTAGGCTATGTCATAAAAAATGTCATAAAAAAGTCAAAGTATAGTATGTTGTAAAAAAGTGGAAAAGTCACAGTATAGTATATTGAAAAAGTTATAGTATACTATGACGAAAAAAAGTCATATTAGAAGTATGTCGAAAAAAGTCATAGTATAGTAAGTCAAAACAAATCAGACAAAAGTCACAGTTTAGTATGTAAAAAAAAAAAAACAGAAAAACGTAACAGTATATCGAAATAGTCGATAGTATAGTATGACAAAAAAAGTCATAGTATAGTATGATGAAAAAAGTCATAGTATGTCAAAAAAAAGGGAAAAAAGTCATAGTATAGTATGTTCAAAAAAAGTCAGTATAATATGATGAAAAAAAGTCATCAAATGATAAAAAATCCTAGTTGGGAAAAAAAGTAATAGTACGTCGAAAAAAGTCATAGTATACCAATACGGTATCAAAAAAAGTCATAGTTTAGTATGTCGAAAAAAAGTCGTAGTATAGTATATCGAAAACAGTCCCAGTATAGTATGTTGAAAAAAGTGCTGAAAAAAAAGTCATAGTATAGTATGTCATGAAAAATGTCATAGAAAGTCATACAAAGTGACAAAAAGTCATAGTATGTCATAAAAAAATTACATAATAAAGTTGTATGTTATAAAAAATAACTTAAAAAAGTAATTGTATAGTGTGTCATAAAAATATTAAAAAGTCATAGTATAGTAAGTCATAAAAAATTACATAAAAAAGTTATAGTATAGTATGTCAAAAAACATGTCATAAAAGTCTTAGTATAGTATATCATAAAAATTGTCATTAAAAAGACAGAGTACCGTCCCCTTTCTCTTTGTCCCCCGCCTTTCCTGTCTCTCAAATCTACATATCACTGTACAATAAAAAAAAAAGCAGAAATTTTAAAATCCAAGAAGAGTCCATAAATAAACTACACATTATTCCACTACAAGCCCATGCAAACTGTAGCATATACAACTTCTTTGGATATATTAACATTAAGAAACAAGCTTTGAAATGTAAAACTTTGGAAACTGGGTTTAAGACATTTAATACTTTTCAAGACCCTGTCGACACCATGAAAATAAGCTTTCATAGTGACAAACTTCCTATGTCTAATTGGCATAATTTAAACAGGATAAAAAAAAAAAAAAATTGTCTTTCGCCGCCAACTACCGCACATATTATTTTCCGAAATAAGGTCCCACGGTGGCAGACCAGAAGGGGACTGTCCATTAGTCAGTACCTTCTCAGCAGGCAGGTAGCTGAAGGGGAACACAAAGCGCCAGTTGAAGTTTCCTTCCCCAGTCAGAGAGTTGTAGTGGACGTCTGTCTCCTGTCGGTCATCCTCCAAACCTTTCAACCAGCTACAGAGAAAGATCGACAGTAGCAGTGCTTAGAACTTTTCTATAGACATTAAAAGGAAAGGAAAAGTAGGCAAACTTATTTTTTTTTTAGATTATTTTTGGGGCATTTTAGGCCTTTATTTGATAGGCCGCAGGTCGGAATTGAACCTGCAGCTGCTGCGGCGAGGACTGAGCCTCTGTACATGGGGCCCACACTCTACCAGGTGAGCTATCCAGGTGCCCAGGCAAACTTATTTTTGACCAAGAAAAGATAGATTGTTTAGAATTAGCCAAAGGAGTGCGTTAAAAAAAAAAAGCTTGTAGTTACCCCTTGATGTAGATATCACTGGACTGTTGACCGGTCAGGAAGTTGCTGTCCTCCAGAATCACATCCTCTGTGTTCCAGATGATGACACGCAGCTCGTACCTGAAGAGACACACACACACACACACACACACACACACACACACACACATTGGGGCTGTTTCCCTTTCCAAAAACATATATTGTTTCATCAAGACTTAAAGATTGAGGTGGTGAGAAAGCTCTCACCCTTTTGGTGTTCGAGGTGAAATGTCCACTGAACGCCCGGGATGAGGTAAGTCCATGGGAAACATGTCTACCCACATCTGGACCTGACCCTGCACACACACACAGACACACACACACACACACAGAAAAGAAGTAGCATTACATTAAACATGGATCATTATCTAGTTGTGCTCCTTCAGCTAATATTAGACTTCCAGAATTAGCCTTTGGCCTATTTTAATAATGAGTTGAAAATGATGAGTCTACTATTTTTCAAAATATGTTTTTGGATTGTTTATTCGTGTGAGGATAAGGTACTAGCCAACAGAAGCATTTTGAAATGTAATTTGTTTTATAATAGTTTTTTGCATCAGATAACATTCGTTGAAATTAATTAGTTTTTGTATATCACACAGGGTACATACACTTTACATGTATTTCTGATTCTTTAATTGTATTCTGTAAATCTTTTAATCTGAAAAGCACTTGCAAAAATGTATAGTATAGTATGTCATAAAAATGTCATATGCTTTTATTCTGAACCATTAAGGCTGGTGGAATAGAGTAAAGACATACAAAGGCCACATTACTTTTCGTTGTCTGAAGAAAACTTTGTAAAAAATATTTTGGTTTTAATCCATATTACAGTCGGAGAACCGTGTACTTTGTTAGATAGTGTTAAAATACTGTAAAATACCTGGTCCATGCCGGGCCGAGCCTTGTTGAACAGAGTTCTGGTCTCGATGTGTTCTGGTACCAGCTTGCATCCCACAGCTGGGATCTCCGCCCAGCGGTGCAGGATCTTCAGAGACAAGTGCTCATAGGACTCCAGTGGCTGGTCTGAGACATGAGCACACATCATAATCATCACACATAATGTCCCACAGACTACAATATTATGTAGTTGTAAGTAAGTGGCTGTTAATGTATTTTCCCAACAAGTATTATCAGAAAACAGATAAGGAAAACAAATTACATAAAGTATTTGTATTCATTTAAAATATGTCCTCTTAGGATAAGTTATAATTGTTGAGAGATGGTGTGGTTACACTTCACTTGACGGTATCTACATAAGAGTGACATGACACTGTCATGAACGTGTCATAAACATTATAAACAAGTCATAAATGTTCATGACATAACGCTTCTTTTAGTAAGTGTCATTTGGTTTTTGTCATGACAAGTTAGGGTTAGAGTTCATGTGTCATGACTGTGTCATGACAGTGTCATGTCACTCTTATGTAGATGGTTATGTAGTGTTACTGATGGTGTACATAATAAACACTTTAAAAAGTCTCTGCTCACAACTACCATTATAGTGTGTTATAAACCATGTAATACATGTTTTATAGTGCTTATAAATGCTAAATGTCTCATCTCAGACCAACAGCAGTATGTAGTGTGTCCAGTCTTTACCTTCATCCATGAAGAGCGTCTTGCCAATGAAAACTTTGCCAGCCACAGTGATGCGTCCGGGTTTGAATTGAGGGTCGTCCAGAGCGTTGTCTCTGCACAGCTTAGTCAGCAGCTCCGTCGGCTTCAGACAGTCTCTCCAGGCATTATAACCATCGCTAACAGACAGACAGAGAAGAACAGAGGAGGCATAGCAACCTGTTTTAGTGTGGTTATTATACAGATTGTAAGGTTTTAAAGGGGTGATAGAATGCAAAAAAAAAAATTTACCTTGTCATAGTTGAAAAACGCGTTTGGTGGGTAAATAGGAAATGACAACCATGGTTTAATGTCATACAAAAACTAAGGACGATGAAAAAGATTGACTTGTGTGTAAGGTTTGAGGGAAGATTTGTACGCAAAGAGATGGCAGAAGTGGATACTTTACATAGACAAAATATAAGGACACTGGCTCACAGCGTGTATTTATTTGAAGATAAGGCAGCTACTTGTAATGTTCAACATTTTTATTTTTGTGGCTGTCGTTACTTTTTCTCCCAGGCTGTGTTACTTTTTTTGTTGTCTGTTTGCTATTATTTGTTTTCTATGTAATGTGACCGTGTAGAGTTGGGATATATACGGAAAATCCAATAAAAACTAAAATAAAAAAACAAATAAGAGCACAGAGACAACGTAGCAACCAGCTGGATGAAACTAGCCTCGTGAGACCGTCCTGATGTCGCGAGCTCCAGTTTTCCACTCGCAGATCATTCTGGCATCTTGAGCCGTTCGCCAAACGACCGACCAATCAGCGTTGGTTTTGAGGCGGGTTTAGGTGTAACGCAACGAGAAGCGACTGTTACTGTACGTACACACCGCCGCCGACTTGAGCTGCAAAGAAGCTCTGGACGCCCTGTCGAGGACGCTTGTCATAAGTCCGAGGAAGCTGTTTGACGCTTTGGCCGCTCTGACGTGGGAGCGTTCTTCGATCATGTGCAACACACGATTGAAGAAAAAGCACAAGCAGCCACTGCACGGCCAATACACTGACACTAGAAACCTTTTATAAATTACATATATAAGGACATCATTTGTATTGTTTGTTGGTCACAGCGGTGTCTGTTAGCAGTTAGCCGCTGAACCGCAGCAGAATGCAGGCAGAGCGAGCAGCCGCCAGCTGTTGACCCGTGCAGGACTTCACTGTGAGCGGACTGTTTAGAGACCATGTGACGGCACGTTAACTGGTCCCTATACGCAAACAACGTCACATCATAAATGATAGGGGAACCCAGCAACGGCGATTATGAGACTTCCCTCCATTTTCATGGAACTAATGTCTTGGTAGGAACAAAAGTTTACATCGTATGTTTCTCCAGAATCAGCCAGCGAGAAGGACGTCTATATTCCGATTGGTTGCTGCCGTTTGCCGCTGCTTGCCGCTGAACCGCGTCATAGCTCATTACCATAAAGTTGACCAAAGTTCAACTTTCTGATTGACTCAAAAAAACGCCCAAAACGCGACGCCGACAGTTTTGACGCTCCTTGCAGCTGAGAGAAGCCAGCTTCCATTGAAAATTAATGACTTCCGGTATCTTTAGACGCCCAAGTCGGCGGCGGTGTGTACGTACAGTTATGCTAAACAACATGGCAGCTTCCACGGATGAGATGAGCGTAGCTATCGCGCAAGTTTTATCCAAATTAGAAAGTATTCCTTCATTGAAAGAAGAGCAAAAAACGGCACTGGAGGCTTTTCGCGGAGGAATATATGTTTTTGCTCTTCTCCCGACTGGTTTCGGCAAGAGTTTGATCTGATTGGTTGATTTGGCCCGTCTATCACCAACATAGGTGGTGATAGACAGATGGTTTATCCAATCAGCTAACCAGTATTTTCTGTCCGTTCCCAAAAGTTCTCCAACGGAAAGTTCCCAGATGGATATGCCGAGCAAATGCGAAGCAATCCATCTGGCGGAGTCAGGTTAGGATGAAACTACCAGACTCACAGACTGTACTCAGTAGGGAGGCCACAGGTGGCTCTGTGTCGGCTGTAGAATCGGTTCTCCAGGTCGATGCGAGTCTCTCCTATCAGGTCGTCCCCTCCCACCATGTCATAGTCATAGATCACCACTGACAGCAGAGACTCGTGAGGAAATGTTGCCTGCATCTCAAAAGATCTGGAAGCAGGAAGAAAAGGAGAAGTTCTGTGTCGGGCCCAACATATGAAAATACTTTAAACACAAAGGGATAAGCTGTAGTCAGTCAGCCACATACTATACCTTCCAAACACAGGATTCAGCTGTTTAGGGATGTAGTTGTCTCTGTCTTTGATTTCATTTTTGCCAAGTCGAATAACAATGTAAGGGTCTGACTTCCCATCCGGATCAGCTGGGTGCAGGTTAGACGCCTGGAGAGAGAGGAGAGAACATTAACACGTTGGTATAGTTTAGTCTCATAAAAGCAAGGATTCTGTATTTGAACCCTGTTTGCATGACCTTTCCCTGGCTTCGCCTACGTTAACAGACCTGCATGTTAGGTATTACACTGCAGTCAGTCAAACCAGGGTTTAAATTTAGCACCATCCACCAGTGTACTCACAAGCCAAACATTCACTAGCAGCATTTGGCTGGTGGACGAATAAGTTCATTTTGAACCCTGAGTTAAACTATATATAATTATACAGGGCTAAGCAAATTAATTTCATAAGAAAATTACTAAATAAAACAGCAACAACAAAGTCATTTTACGTGCAAAAATGACTACAATTAATGTGGAGGAGGTCGATGTCAAGTTGTTCCTTGTAATGTATTGCTTTGCATCTGAAGAACAGACTTCTGGGATGGCAGAAACTATACAGCAGAAACTAGATTTAGACTATGGTACGTCTGGTTGAAATGCAGGTCATTTTTGATAGTTCCTAAAAAGGTTCCTGGGAAAGCTCCTGCAATGAAAATAGACGATAAGATTGTTTTTAAAAAGCCCACAGACCTGCATGAGGATTCATCCACTTTTGTACGTAAATGCAATGTTTGATGCAACAAGCAGGAAGAAAGGGGGATTAATATCTTCATTTGAAAGAAATCGTCAATTAAAAAATCCCTTTCTTCGTCCTTTTGGGTTTTGCTGTGCACATTTTCTCCTTTAGTTCTTTCTAGGTGTTAGCCATAATGTTATTTTACTTCTTTGCTGGGAAATATGCAAATTTGTAAATTTTAATTTCAGATATTCCTTAATGAAGCCTAGTTGCGGACTATGGACAATTATTCTGAGATGCTCTCAACAGCTGTGCATTTAGTCTTAATGCCCCAAAACATCCATAGTATACTTCTAAAACTGATCAATAAAATGTAGACGCACAGAGACGATGTAAACCCGTACGAGGACTTGGACCGGTCCGTTCGGAGGGATTCCTCTGTTGACTCTGAAGTTCCCGGTGTCTGCGTCTTTGTCCCAATCCTCATCCTCAGACAGCTTATACAGGCAGAATCGCCCCTGCAGAGAAGATTAGAATGGATTGGAACAATAACGAAGATAGATGAGTGCTTCCCATAGAGGTCATTCAACTTTATTGTCTCACCTTAAATTTGCCAACAAATCTCTCCTCAGTCGCGCCCTCTTCCTCGTTGGCTTTCCCTCTGAACAGCTCATATGTGTTCACCCAGTCATCAAAAGGGCCAAACTCTGCCTCCAGCTCCTTGTTGTACAGCTGCAGAGAGATTGCCAGCATCACTGCATCAAACTTTTTTCTCTCTGACATGTATTATTACCAAGATATATTGTTTGATTAAAAAAAAAAAAGTGCACATATTTGTAAAGAGAATTTAGTTTTTAACAAATGCACCAAACTTTGGTCTGCAGAATCCTGACAATAGGTGGAGGTGTGAGGGGATTTACCTGATGACACACACTCTATTAAATAATGACAATGATAACATACATTGTCCCACCTTAACGGGTGCAAAACAAGTAAAAGCAGAGTGAGGAAGCTGTCAATCAAGCTTAGTCGGACTACATACTCCTGCGTTCTGAGCATCTTATTTGTCAGAGTTTCTGCTGTGATCTTATTGGACTTGCAGTGTTTGGGAACGGTGTACCTTGAGTGTGGCTAATTTAGTAGGCAGACCAATGCTTGGCTCCAGGGTTCCTTTTTCTTTCTGTTTCTTCTTCTTGTCCCCATCGGAGAAGCTGCTGACTGTTGGAACACACAAAACAAGATATTTTCAGTGGCGACACACTGACACAAGGCACCGTTGCATGGAAGTAAAGAGAAAGCCAAAACATGTGTTTGCATTGTGATGACAAAGTGGTTAACGGCAGGGAACAAACTACATTCAGTCATTTTTTTAATAACTTAAGTTGTGTCAGGTCCATAAAGTCAAGAACACACATGACAATAAAAATTATTTAGGAAATTATTATTGAATAATTGCATTTCAGCTAATAAATTCTGAATTAAATTTTGGCGGTATGGCTCTGTTCAGGGAGTCCTTTGACCTTTCATGAGCACCATGAAATAGCAGAGAGTCAGAGGACCGCAGCAGCATTAGGGAACGCTCACACAGTTTAGGACTGGGAGAGCTGAACTATTCCCCCACATGAACAGAGCAGCAACCATGACATAGAAGCAAATGCCACGTCACACACGACCAGGAGGAGCTGGGGAGGTGACGGGCGGCAGAGAAGTGAGCAGCAATCAGGTAGGAGCTAACTGAATCTGCTTTAAATAGGGCGCCCTGTTTGAGTGTAGCCATTGAGCAGCGAGGGGTGTTGACCAGCTGATGGGCTAATCCAGATCAGCTGATGCAGCTCAGCTGGAGCAGATCAGCTGATGAGCCGTGTTGATGGCCAATAGCGTTAGCAGCGTCTTGACTACATGGCTTGCCAGAACTGACGCTGACGCTCAATTTAGTCTCCCTCATCTCCGGAAAAAAATACAAAAGAAGAAAGAGTTTGTTAGCCATGGCACACCAATCAAACATTCACCAACAAACACAGACAAACGCATATGTTCGTTGATGAGCCATGGCTGTCGGTCCATGTTTGGAATTGTACAGAGATGTTTTGGTCAGATTATACAATGTTCTATCCACGTTTGTCCATGTTTTGATGAAGTTTTTTGAGTTTGCCAAACGGTACGAAGATGACGCATATACCCTTATCAATAGCATTCCAGCTTGTGCATGCCCAGTATGCCATAAAAAAAAAATCATAAAAAGTTACAGTATAGCATTTCATAAAGAAATGTCATACAAAGCCATGGGAAAAGTACCATCATTATGCCCTTTCCAGGGGATTTTTTTAGAAACCTTATAAATGCTGCTCACCTGAACATTAAATAACACCATAGTGATGCCTCTAGAATAAAATCTTAGGTATTTGTACCCCCAGTAAAGTGGCCAACACCACTTTGTCCACTGCTAAAAGTACCTGGAGGGTAAAAGTGGTAGCTGCAGGGCAGATCATGCAGTGACAGAACTACACATCCAGTACATCAACAGTGTAATACTTTAAACAGAGCCTAACAGATCTATCTACAGGATAGTATACCACAGAAACCAGTCAGATACAGTCAGTCCCCAGAGCTTCCAGTTGTCAGTAAACGAAAAGAAGAAGATTTCCTCCAAGGAAGTTACGATTAACAGAGGCTAAAACTGGCTTGAAATTGCTTTATGTCCTGTAATGAGAACTTTTTTAGCTACGTGTCTTTGTCCTTACCCAAGGAGTCTATTCCATCGCTGAGCAAGCTCTGGTACGGCAAAGCTGCAATGCACAACAATGTGTGTGTGGGTCAGGGGGAAATAATGGGGAAATAATGGGGTAACACCTTCCAAAGACGACTTTAATCGCATATTTATTTTAGATTTAAACTGATAGTTTCAGTGGTAAAATGTTCAAAACTCTGAAACGCCTAAACAATAAGAACACAGCTAAGTCTCTTCTTCACCACCACTATTTGGGGGAATTCATTCCTATTGTGTGGACATTGATCACCTATAATAACTTCTAATACAGCAGGGTTTAGTTATTGTCATTTACCACAAAGGGTAATATTTCTGATGTCAGACAACTGACTTGAATCGTATTTTTATGCCAAATCAGAGGGGCCAATCAGATCACTATTTTATGTTTGCAAAGTCATATACAAAAATACAGGTTAATGACAGAGGTTCAAAAAAGAGAGATTCAGTGTGGATGACGTTCTCCTCTGTGTCTAAGTGTCCCAATAGGGTGCACAAAAAAGGACATTCAGGGCATTCAGGACAAAGGGGAAATACCTTAGTTTTGGTCATATTAATTGCAACAAGTGTTAAGTAATGTGTTGAATATTATTGCAGATTAGTGTCTTTCAGACTTCCGTCACACCCCAGTCAATAGGGAACTAATCCACTAATATGGGATTGAATTCAACAAAACACAACTAATAACCTTTTTACACCAAAATTATCAGATATATTCAGGTATTTCAAATGCGGGAAAACACGCTAAAAATAAGTGATAGACTCCTTTCCCATTGCCAATAGACGAGTATGCCTTTCTTTTCTTTTTTTCTGGTGACCTCATGTTCGTTGTCACAAACGTAAAACAGGATTAATAAACCATAGAAAGCAGTATGGAGGCCAGTGAAAATGTTACGGTGGTTACTTCTTTTTTTATATCTATTACTTTATCAGTCTCTCTTTCAAACTCAGTGCTGATGTTCAGGCGCTACTGCATGCTGTTTCTTTTTATTTACGCGGCAACATCCGGAACTTCAGTGCGCATCACTGCATCGTGTCAGAAGCCTGTCCACCCGGGTGTCATGTTTCTATCCCTGCCGATCGGAGCTGGAGCCGATAAATACCCGCGACTACTGCAAAGTAATTTGTGCCGGAAATGAATGACAATTGTAACCTTTTCCACTAAAGAGAAAAACCAGATGTTAGCAGTTTTTTTGTCCAGTGGGATAGGAGCTCAAGTGTTGTGAGTCACAGAGCATCTTCAACATGACTGACAGAGGTTTAACGTCACATGAGATGAGTTCTTACCTCTCTCAAAGATCTGGGGGAAAGGAGAGCTGTCCTGTTGGGCCTGGAACACAAACAGGAGCACACACGTTAACATGTTCTATTGGAGAAAAAAAAAATGTTTTAGATCTTTTGCAACAAAACTGAACAATCAGAGCAACCTGTTTCTCTACAGACGCGTAGTATTTGGACCACCAGTCGATGACACTCTCTGCTGATTCGTCAGCGATGGTCCGCCTCCTCCGCTTGGTGGAACGACCACGAGTGCTCATTTTCGTGCTGTCCTGGATTTAAAATAGATACACAACATGCACATGCAAAGAATATTTAGACAGCGATGTATGTGATCCATAAGAACATATAGTTACTTATGTAGTTATAGTATACGCTGTGACTTTCACCCTTTTCTTCCTGGTTTCTTCCTTATTGGGTGGGTCTGGAGGTGTAGGTGGGGCTTCATCCTCCACAGTGATCAGGAAGTCTTGATTTGTTAGTGCTGCAGCTGAACTGGTCTCTCCAGCGTGCTGGGACGATCCTATTGGACGAGTGACAAAAGATAAGTCTTCCTATGGGACGAGATCAACTGAGCTGAACTAGATTTGTAAATCAATCAATCATAATTATCTTCTCTATCATCATCATTTTCATAAACATCTTTATTCCTGGGCACCTAGGTAGCTTACCTGGTAGCGCATGTGCCCATATATAGAGGTTTTCTCCTAGACGCAGCGGCCGCTGGTTGAACTTCGACCTGCAGCCCTTTGCTGCATGTCATTCCCCCTGTCTATCCCCTTTCAAGTCTACTGTAAGCTGTCCTATACAAATAAACGGCCTAAAATGCCCCAAAAATTATCTTAAAAAAAAACAAAAAAAACATCTTTAATTCTTTCCAACCTGCATATTGACATAACTTAACGGAAGGACTATTTAATACTTATATTGTTTATGTGCTCTGAGTCCCTGGCAGTTTTGCAACCAAAAATATATTTTCAAGTAAAAAAAGAGTTTTCTTTTAATGTAAGAAAATATTTCAAAAAATACATTTAAAAGTGGTTTTGATTGTGGCCGAAAAAACACTCAATGTTACTACAGTTTTTTTCTCTGCTCTCCAATCATCACATATGATAATAGCAAAACAAATGTTAGTGTAGCTCCTCTGTTGATTTATTACCATCAGTGCTTTCTGGATCTGGTGTCAGGGCAGGTCCAAGGGTGTATGTGACTTTGGGTGGTTTGTGTTTCTGTACAGGAGCAGGCGGGGCTGGGGGTGGGATGTATTTGAAGGCCTTGAGGTTGTTGATAATGTGGTTTCCTACCAACGTGCTGCGACCAAACGCCCGCCAATCGACAACAGTGATGCTGAGAGGAGGGTGGAGGTGTTCGTTCTCTGGTAACTCCTAAAGGACGGCAGAATAGAGCAGAAGTTGTATGTTATACGAAGAAAGTCCATTAATTAACCAACACATTTATTGATTCCTTAGCTAGAGTGGATACGTCGTAACATATTACACTACATGGCCAAAGGCATGTCGGCACCTGAACATCATTCCAAAGAAAAACAAACATGGGGTATAAATGCTCAATTCGTCTTACCAGCTCGATAAAATCAACCAGCGTGGTGAAGTTTGGGTTGGACTTGTACTTCTGAATGACGGAGGAACGCAATGTTTTACCTGCACACTCTATGAAGACCTAGGGAAAGAGAAGAGGTTACTGTTATATCATTTCACATTCACCATCTGTTTTTCATTATTTCTGTCTTTCACAGTTTCCAGATCTTTTCTTCTAATGTGTAAATTAACTGGATTTTAGTTTCATGTTTTTCAATGATAGATGCTTCCTGAGGTTTCTTTCATTTTTCTCCTTGTTAAAAGGTTTTTTGGGGGGAGTTTCTCATTATCCGAATCAAAGGTCTAGGGATAGAGTATGCTGTAAGCCTCTTCATGCAAATCTGTAATTTGTAATATTGGGCAATTTAAAGCTTTAGTGCGTAACTCCGTTACATTCAATACATTGCCAAATGAGTTGCTAGAAAGCTAATAAAGACTATCAGCTCCACTCAACTCTCTCTGTATTTCTCAGTATGGCTATGTTCAGAAGATTGTGTTGTCTGGAGACTTTCGCACGCAGAAACTCGAGTGAAGATAATCACCTCTTCTGACAAGTCCTTCATGTTTTTTTCATCCTCCGTGTCCTCCTCGGCTAATAGCAACTGCATGGAGGAGGGGTGGGGGTGGTGCGCGATCATGGAAGGCTTGTATCATGTGGACGTGCCGACAATTTTGTTGTCATTACTTAGAATTCCTCATGGGGGCGACAGAAACTACGCACTATAGCTTTAAACTAAATGAAAACATCTTGACTTGACACTACTGTGTTTTAGTTGTGCAGTCAGAAAGGAGCATATACCTGGCTAAGTTAAGACAACACAGGTGTGTGTGTGTGTGTGTTTGTGTGCGCGTGTGTATGTGTGTGTGCGTGTGTCTATGTGTGTGTACCTGTGGGCGATCAACAGACAGCAACTGAACCTTCTTCAGCTCCCTCAGACCCCAGAAAAACACCTAGTGGACACATACATAAAGGTTTGTTAAAGCTGAGTGCTGGGCTTGGATTTTGATACCAAAACTGTTTGGTGTGTTATTTATTGGCAAAAAAAAAACATTATATATACACACAGTATATCACCATTCCCATTTCATAACAGTGCTGCTGGGTTAAAACTTTGTACCTCTAACCTATCAGCTTTTTAAGAAAAAAATGGCAGAGGAACTTTAATGATAAATGAGTGTGTAATGTCATGCGGAGAGTCGTCCAATGACAAAACAACTCAGTTCAGTGTTGTTCATGGACTGGATGAAACAAAACTTTACGTCAGAAGAAATCTTTAAAGGTCCCATGACATGCTGCTTTTTGGATGCTTTTGTATAGGCCTCAGTGGTCCCCTAATACTGTATCTGAAGTCTCTTTTATATAGACCTTAGTGGTCCCCTAATACTGTATCTGAAGTCTCTTTAATACAGACCTTAGTGGTCCCCTAATACTGTATCTGAAGTCTCTTTAATATAGACCTTATTGGTCCCCTAATACTGTATCTGAAGTCTCTTTTATATAGACCTTAGTCGTCCCCTAATACTGTATCTGAAGTCTCTTTCCCGAAATTCAGCCTTGGTGCAGAATCACAGCAACTAGAGCCAATCCCACAATGAGCTTTCCTTAGAATGTGCCATTTCTGTGTCTGTAGCTTTAAATGCTATTGAGCAGGAGAGGGGGGCAAGGTGGAGGGTGGGCATGTCGCCTTATGACCTCATAAGGAGCAAGATTCCAGATCGGCCCATCTGAGCTTTCATTTTCTCAAAGGCAGAGCAGATACCCAGGGCTCGGTTTACACCTATCACCATTTCTAGTCACTGGGGGACCATAAGCAGGCTGGGGGAACTCATATTAATGTTAAAAAACCTCATAAAGTGAAGTTTTCATGCCATGGGACCTTTAAAGGGGTGATAGAATGATTATATAGGGTATTTCACATTGTTCCTTAAGGTCTCCTAATGGGGTATGTAACATTGGTTGGGCTGAAAATGGCCTGGTTGATATTTTATTGACCCTTATGCATCCCTGTGTTTTGGCCCTATTTGTAACAAGAGCTTTTCTTCCAAATATGTTATGCTCATGAATATTTAGATGAGCTGCGCGCTGATTGGTTGAGCGAATCCCCATACACACACATTAGAGACGATACAGCAGGTCTCATATTCTAGACACTGCAATGTTTCGTTACCAAATTCACTTTTGATACTTTTTTATGCGAGAAATCAACTATATAAAGCTCAAATATTGGTCGTTTTATGAAAATAGATGGCTAATTGCAAATTTGGTAAGACGTGTCGGACTTTAGGAGCTCCACACAGTCTCACGAGAAAGCAGCAGCCTGCTGGGCTCCATACCCAGGGCAAAGTCATCCTTTGTGGATTACTGCACTTCCCGGGGCTCCGCGGTTCCATGTCCTATTTACCCACCAAACTGTCATTTTTCAACTATGACAAGGTAAAATCGGTTTTGCATTCTATCACCCCTTTAAAAAACAGGGGTCACAAACATGCAGTAGTTTTTAAAAGCCTGAGTGTCCTAAAACACACACACACACACACACACACACACGGGCAGCCATACCTCCAGCCTGTAGGTGCTGAGAACAGGTCTGATGTTGGCAGGAACTGTGAAGATGCCTCCTTCCTGTTCCTCTAACGCCGGCAGACTCGGCTCTCCAAACTCTTGGATCTACACGTTCATTACAGTGATACTTCTTTATTATGAGTGCTTCATTCTTCATTATTGTCTCATCCTGCATCGTCAAGATGGAAACTGAATGGTTACTGACTGACCTGCAGCAGTTCAAAAGCAGCCAGCAGGTCTCCTCCTGTCTGGCTGCCGCAGTGCAGGGGGCTGTACTGCAGAGTTGGAGGTGTGTAGGGGTCAGAGGACAATCTCACCTCAGGCACCGTCACCGTGGCTCCCAGATAATCCGCCTTACTCTGCAGAGGACGGGGATGAGATCAGAAAGGGTCACACGTTTAGAGTCAGCAGCTAGCAGCAAAACCATGATTAAAGCATTACTTGTTTTATTTGTCAATGGGTCCGTCTATGTGGCGTTACCAGCGCGTCGTCGTCGTACACCTCGATGACAATGCGTGGCGGCTCCTGCTGGATGTGCTGCAGATCTCCACTAAGCAGCAGGGGGCTCATCGGCAAACACTGATTCCATGTCGGACTGAGAGTCTGACTGATTATCTGACAGCAGCAAACACACACACACACACACACACACACACACCATGAACACACAAATAAACACAGACCTGGACAATGACAGCTCAAATCCTACACACAGTAAAACGCAGTTACGCTAGATTGCAAGTGTATTTACAACCCATTAACAAAGCACTTACGAAACAATTAACTAACTGCTAGCAAGACCATTACTTAACTATTAATCAAGTCCCATCTCAAAAATAAAGTTAGCATCAGCTGACTAGCCACCAGTTGTACACCAGTAACATACTATATCAGAAGCAGAAGAATCTAGATATATGAGATATCTAGATATGTGATTTTTTTATTATTATTATTCTGCAGGTTTTATTTCAAGTTTAGGTTATTCCTTTATCTGAGTGTTATTAGTGTAATTAATAAATAAAAAAATGTGTGTGTGTACAAGCTGCTTTTGGATCCAAGTGCAGTTCTAACACAAGCAGCTTGGTGATCAGCAATCCCAGAGAAGCTTTATTTAGTGTTCTAGGAGCACAAACACTCACTTACATTGGTGGTCTGGCTGTGTGACAGAAAGGTGACTCGAGCAAAAGGGTCAGACAGGCCGGAGGTGTCTGCAGCGATGAGACCTCGAGCCTGATACATGTGGCACCTCAACTGGAATTGATACTGCTCTAGAGACACAGATTCACAATATAACATGTGGTTAAGGGTGACTTTAAAGCATCCGTTTAAAACAAGACATTTGAGGACGTATTCTAGGGCTTTGGGAAACAGTGACCAAGGGAATAATTTTCTGACATGTTATAGCCCAAACAACGAAAGGATTATTCGAAAAAATAATCAACAGATTAATTGACAATGGCAATAATCATTAGTGGCAACATTTTCTGTTTCTAGTCAGTGGTCAAAAAGAAGCCAAAAAAACGTTAAGGACTGCCATTTGCTACGTGTGAAGTTCAAAGACAAAATGACTACAAATAATTAGAGAAAATGACTTTGCACTGCTTCTCACCTGTGCACAGCAGGCTTGTTGGAGGGCAGCTGGCGTCAGCGCCTCCGGTGGCCGAAATGAACCGTGCAGGCAGATCGTCCAGCATGTGGATGGACTCTGAACAGGTTCCATACCACAGATACACATCCAGCTTTGCTTGGACTGACAAGCCTGTAACACGCTTTCCTGGAGGCTGCACATATACAAACATAGAGTTTTTTTTTTTCTCCCAGTCTCCCTACATTAAAGTTCTTTTTGTGTGTGTGTGTGTGTGTGTGTGTGTGTGTGTGTGTGTGTGTGTGTGTTTACCTTTAGAAACAGTGTTAATATCTTGCCACAGTGGATTCCTCGGGCCTCCCGGCTTCTGGAGTACAGCAGGTCTCTGGCACGCACCCGAGAGTAAGCAACACGCTTGTTGTTGCTTAGCAACCACACAAATACATCGGGCACTGTGTGCTGGGGCTGCAGAATGTGAAGGCGTGCACATGTGTGTAAGAAAGGTTTTTTGGATGTGCAATGTAAATAATAAAAAAAACAGTGAATTGAACATGAATTGAAATGAACACACACACACACACACACACACACACACACACACACACACACACACACACACACACACACACACACACACACACACACACACACACACAAACATGGTGAGTTCCATACCTCCTCCACAAGGAAGCGTAGTTTGTGTGTGAGTTTTGTTGCATCCAGCAGCAATTCTTTCACACCACCAGTGTTTCTCTTCCTGTCAACCAAGGACTTGGCCTCTTCTATCATACTCTCCTGCAAAACACACACACACACACACACACACACACACACACACACACACGTTGTTGAAATGCATGATTTGTGCACATCTTTGGTGCAAATGCTCTATGCTTGTTAGTATTGATGTAACAGGAAGAATTCTTAGTGTGTGTGTGTGTGTGTGTGTGTATGTCTCAGATTTCCCCACCAGTTCCTCTTTACACATGGTGAGGCGTTTCCTATCCAGCTGTGTCAGGTAGCTCGACTTTAGCTCTGCCTTCAACTTGGCCTCTGATGTTGCTATGAAACTCCTGCAGAAATACAGAACAGTTTGCAACACTTCAATATTCTGCAGGTCCTTTTCAGTGTTTAAAGTAACAGTGAATACTGTTGTTATTTTGGTTTTGATGCTTTACAACAGCATTGAGATGTCAAGGATTCAAATGGGTTTAGCACAGGAGTCTCAAACTCGCGGCCCCTGGGTTATTTTGCGCCCAGCTGGTTATTTATGTCCAGCTGGCCATTTATGCGACCAGCAGATTTTCTGCCCGCATGCCATTTTTATGCCCGCAGGCCAATTCTTGGCCCGTGGGACGATAGTTTGTGAGTCAATTTCTCCATTTCTTTGCACAAAACTCTCCAGAAAGTGCCATTTCACAGTTTATTTTTCAATTTTTTTTCCCGGGGGGGTATACTGCCGGATCCCCCTATTAAGAGCCCCTGCATATAACAAATCCCAATTTGTTATATATATATATATATATATATATATATATATATATATATATATACATACACACACAGACACGTCAATGGCACTTAGAGAGTTAATATGAGGTCTCTCTCTCTCTGACAAAATAAATCAAAGTGATGTGTACGCGGCGGGATAAAAGAATATAAATAATAAAAAATAAAGAGATTTGAGAAGATTGGAATTTTTTTTACAAAGCTTTTCTTGTGGAAAACCTGATGCGGCCCAGCCTCACCCAGACTCTGCCTCCAGCGGCCCCCAGGTAAATTGAGTTTGAGATCCCTGGTTTAGCATGAACACTTATAAGTCAAGTGCCAACATATTCGTAAACAAAGTTTCAATCCTGGACAAACTTCTAGATTAATGTAGGCTATGACGTAATTATATATTTTCTCACAATGCTGTTACAGTAATACATTCCCATCATTGTTAAAGTGAGACACCAACAGTGTTATTATGCTCCGATTAGAATACCTGGCGTCCATACAGAACTCTCTGAGGATGGTTTTGAGCATATGCTCCGCTCCTGGATCTGAATTCCTGTTTAGCTCGGCTGCAAATTCCAATCCCTCCTCCTAAAAAACAAAAAAATATGAGTTTTTTTACTGGGATGGCAGTGAAACTATTCACAGAGTTTTGAGGTAGGCTTTTCAGTGACCTTTCACTATTACAACTACTGTACATCAGGTCACTGCACAATGTTACAAAAAAGATGTTTTAGCAGTCTCTTTAGACATTTAATGGTTTAAATACATTCCCATGATGAGGCAAGAGCACACATCAGATCATGTTGACAAAAATGTGATCAGTAAAAATAACATGCCATAAAAGTTTGTGTGTGTGTGTGTGTGTGTGTGTGTGTGTGTGTGTGTGTGCGTGCGTGCGTGTGTGTGTGTTCATACAAACAGAACAGCTATATTCTCCAGCATATTAGAGTTGTAGAGTCGGTAGGTTCGGTTCTCCCAGTGACTCAGCACATTAATACACGGCTTCTGCTTCTCCAGGGGAAGATACATGTAGTGCCTAAATGTACACACGCGCACATGAAACAACAGTTATCTACAGAACACAAGGAGAAAACAATGAAGAGCAATATGTTGTAAAGCTAGGAAACGCTCTTCTTCGCTGGAACTGAAAGACTCTACAATTACATCACTCACCACCGAGCTACAAGATTTTGGTAATTACCAAACGTAAAAGGGTCGAGATAGCTAGTAATACTATTAAATATCTGGATTTACTTTGAGGCATCAGTCATCTACTTTCATTTATGAAATGCTGGATAACTTAATTCGAATTGAATCTCATGGCATGAAAACTTTATCAGGTTTTTTAACATTAATATGCGTTCCCCCAGCCTGCCTTTGGTCCCCCAGTGGCTAGAAATGGTGATAGGTGTAAACCGAGCCCTGGGTATCCTGCTCTGCCTTTGAGAAAATGAAAGCTCAGATGGGCTGATCTGTAATCTTGCTCCTTATGAGGTCAAAAGGAGCAAGGTTACCTCCCCTTTCACTGCTTTTCATTGATTCCCCAATTCATGACGATATTATGAACTCTTTCTTAATTAAAAAAAGAACTACAGTATGTTTGACAAAAAAATTCTTAACTACTGTCCATAACCAGAGCTTTCATCTAAACTTAAAGGAAAATGCTTTGTAATTCCAAACAAAGACAAATTAAACACTGTAATTATATAATAAGCCACATTCCTTCAGTAGTGTCTGAGACAGTGTACATAATTTGCACACAAGACAACATAGAGAAAAAACCATCAAACTTCTTTCAAGGCTCAACAGAGCGTGAAGAATCAAACAACAAAGCGGCTCAACTTGTTTCCGTCGACAATGAGCGGCCTTTGTGGAGGCGTGGTTGACTTAGAGGTCACAGGGAAGTCCTGAGGTTCCTTGGGTAGGAGGGGCGAGGACGGGTTGGAAATGGGGGATCCGAGAGGAGAGGAGCCAAACAAGTCACTGCTATCTGGGACGTCCAGCCCTCTTCTCCTCCGACTGACAGCAGGACTGGGAGCAGGGGCGCTGGGCTGGCCTGCAGACTCCAACACGTTACCGTAGTTACCTGAGCGAGGAAACAAAAGAAGAAGAAGGATTCCTTATTTATCACCAGCAGCAGTGAAAAGTAACTATGTACATTTACTCAAGCAATGTACTTGGGTAGAATTCAGAGGGAAATATTGTATTTTTTACTTCTATATTCATTTGATAACTTAGTACCTAACTAGTTACTTTACAGATCCAGAAGAGAATACAAAATATACTCAACAAGTAGCTTAAGATGTTATTAGATCAATAAGAATTCACAAGCTACCCAGCAGTATATACATTAATTATATAAAGTATACTGTATATAAATATAAAATATGTATAAACAAATTAAAATGAACCCCCACATTTACCAGGTGCAATATTAAAGTGATGTACTCATTATAGCATCAATAATTCAATCTAATCCAAAAACATTGTATTGGGTACATTATTCTAAAATTGACCAATCCACTTTTACTTTTGGTACTTTAAGTATATTTTTATACTAAAGTAACATTTTAAATGTAGGGCTTTTACTTGTAACAGAGTATTTCTACAATGTAGTATTGCGACTTTCACTTAAGTGAAAGATCTGAGTACTTCTTCCACCGCTGGACACCACTGCCATCAAATGTGACTGTTTTCAGGAATTTAACCTACTGTACTGTACTGTGATTTTATTCTTGGTTTCAGTGATAAATGCAGGGTAGACCAAATAACAGAAATACTTTAAAATCCTCAAATTCAAAGCAATAACATCACAAACTACTCAAGAGTTGCATCAAGACGTATTAAACGGAATATTATGAGCTCCTTTGATTACAAAGTACTTTAATGTGTGAGGTGTTACTATTCAGTGCAACGCTTGTAAAGGCAAGGAGTGAGATCAGTAGATTTGGAGACTTACCGAGGGAGAACTCGATGCTGATGGGCTTGTCTCCAATCTTCCTGTCAATCATGGTGGCTTCAAACAACGCCCCGAACAGCAGAAAGCTCTCAATGTTGTCCGAATTCAGCTGGACACAGAAACATCACAGTAGACTGTCATAATGAGGCATTTCCGGGACATGAATATAGACATGTCCATTGGCACTGCAACATTAATTGCTGAATTAATCCAAATTGACTCATGACAATTGTGGCAATTGCAGCACATACAGTATATTGACACAAAACTCTACCAGTTGAATCATCGGTGCAGACAGTAGTAACTATGTTGAAAAAAGTGATTAGAAACTCAAAGGCTCATGGGCCTTGTAGTATTCAGAGCCATTTGCCATACCAATCTCAGCAAAAAAGGAATAATTATTACCAATTGGTGTGACAAAACTATATTGTCTTATTAAATTACTAAACCGTGTTTCTATGTAGGGAAAGATTGAGGATATTATTAAAAGAAAACTTCTTACAACAGGAGGAGATTCCACAGGTAGGACCTCTGGAGCCAAAGCTTTTCCTTTGTCATCATCAGCAGCTCCTCCTGCTGCTCCTACCGCTCCTCCTCCTGCAGGAGTCTTACCATCCTTCCCTCCTACTTTCCCTGCTTTAGTGTCCTTCAATGGCTTGACCATTTTGCTGAGTTTGGACTCCGAACCAGTCCCTCCTGATAGGATCTCCACTGTGAGCTCCATGTAGACCCGACCCCTGACACATGCACGGATTGGAGAACTTGTTGTTGGTAAGTTGTTGGTTAACTATCTATACATTTTTCTCATAATTGAATGTATCTAACACTGACCTGTAGGACACGCCCTCTCCGATGCCCTCATTAAGCTCCACTGTGTCATCACCTATAGAATAGTTTCGGGCAGAGCCGTACAGGTTAATCCAAGCAGGTCCAAAAGTTGGTAAAAACCCTGGAGAAAGAGAGAATAAGATGAAGAGAGACAAACTGGATGATTCCTGTCTGTCCTCACTGTGCTCCCTTCAGTCCCCTTCACATATGTAGCCTATCATTCCCAAAAAACATTTCTTCTTTCCATTCGCCTGTCCTTCTTTCATGACTTCATCTCTCCTCACCTCTGTCGCCATCCTGTTCATTGGAGATGCGCCTCAAGTCAAAGTAATGGGTTCCTATGGCAACGTCGCTCATGCTTCCCTCATCCCAGACCTGTGAGGAGAGAGAAGTCAGCATCCTGTCAGGTTTATAGTCTGGTTATGCGTAGTGTAATTGTACATATATACAGTATATAGTTCCACCTCCTACATAGAAACGCTCAGACCTGAATCTTCAGTCTCTGACACAGAGGGGGAAACATCTCTGTGAAGACGATCTGCTCATTCCACACCGGGTCTGCTGTGGACTTCTGTGTAGATGTTCGACCCTGAGAGGCAATGGAGGAAGATTGAAAGATGATTTAGTCTTAAATAAAACAACTTGTGCTATATTCCAAACATGAGATGAAAGCTAAACATGGATGACTGAAAATGGACCAAACTTTTTTTTTTTTAAAAGAGCAAAGCGTAATTAAAATTTCTTTATTTCTTTAAGTTAATCTTTCCTCAGGACAATGCAAATGCAAAAGTGATGACTTTTGGTTTAGAGCTTTGAGGATGTGTTTGTATACAATTTAAACGGTCCCATATAATGCAAATTTTCAGGTTCCTACTTGTATTTTAGGTCTCTACTAGAATATGTGTCCATGCTTTAATGTTAAAAAAACACATAATTTTTCTCATGCTGTCTGTCTGCATATACCTGTATTTAACTCCTGTCAGAAATACTTTGTTTTAGCGCCTGTCTCTTTAAGCCCGAAAAGCCCATTCTGCTCTGATTAGTCAGCGTTTCTATGTCTTCTGCATTTCCGCTCTCAGAGTCTCTGACCCGTCATTGCAGCCAGGGAATGACTGTAACAGCACTGTAGTGGCATTTTTACCTATATATAGTATAGTTGTGACATAACAACTGTACAGAACCCTTGACTACTCGTTTTAAGGCACAGTTTCTGAATGAAGGCTGTGTGCATTTTTCTGTGCATTGAGCATTTTTATATTTCCACAGTATTTATATAGCACCGCAACCTGCTTAATAATGAAAAACAACTGAAATCTTACTTTAACAATATTAGACCTTTAGTAATTGACATATCTGTAACCATTTACCATTTTTATGTTAGATCTACAAATGTGTCTGAAATTAGTCATATCAATTTTCACTACTTAGAATTTGTTCTTGTATTCACAAATTTTTAAACCTGTTTCTTAAAATACATTTGTGATTCAATAATTCAACTCTGTATTTGAAATCTTGCGCAATTTGGAGCCTCTTTGCCCAAAAACATACCTGCTGTCTTACTCATAAGAATTGGAAAATTATATAATTGGACAACAAAAAGAGCTTCTTGATTAGTTTTTAAATGAGCCTATATGGAAATGACATCTGCTAGTAGTTGATATTCAACCCACCACTTGTTTGAAGAAGCCCACCACTACATATGGGTCGATGAGTGCTGTGTTGTCTCCTATGAAGGCCTTGGTGACGTTGGCCATGATGCTGGAGTTGTTCCGTGGAAGGCCTTCAGCTCGATACACCTTCACATAGAAACGAGCCCAGGGTCGTTCCGAGGGAAAACCTTCTGGTATCAGCAGGTTCCTGAGGAAAAGGCCATCACAGCAACACACAAATATATTTCAACCCAGTCCAAACTGTTGGTTTGTTTTTTTATAAATAGCAGGGTGTCATCTGCATGTAAAGAGATGCGATCACTATTGCTATAAACTGAAATTGAAGAACGCATTTGCGCAATTGAAGAGCCCATATTATGAAAAAATCACTTTTTCTGGGATTTGGGGTATTATTTTGTGTCTCTGGTGCTTCCACACGCATACAAACTTTGAAACAAAAAACCCATCCATGCTGTTTTGAGTGAGATATAGGTTTCTGAATGTGTCCTGCCTTCAGTCTCCGGGTGAGCTGTTCAAACTCTGCACGGCTTTCTACATCACTAGCCGAAACGAGGGGCCTAGGGGGCTAACCGTTAGCATGCTAGCGCTATCATGCTAGCTCCTTCTCAATGGCCTACTTACACTACTTACGTGTCCCTGTTCTGCAGGTATTTCATGCAAAGTTGGAAGTGCGTTTAGAAGAAGTCTCCCAGCTAATCCTGCCTTGTACAGGCCGAAGTTGGAGAAACAGCTAGCTAGCTCATGTAATCCTTACCTAGCTACTGCACATGTCCAACTGACAACAAAGATCTGACAGAAGTTGAGAGGTCTCACTCTGTAGCTAAAACAGAGACCTGACACAGGGTGAATAGAGGAGCTGCAGCAATGTGCAGTACAACAAAAATATGGTGTTTTTTGAAATGTAAACCTATTCTGATACAATCTCAAATTACAATTATGAACCTGAAAATGAGCATAATATGGCCACTTTAAAGGAATAGTTTGGATATTGCGAGGTGTGGTTGTTTGACATACTTTTCCATAGTCAATGTATTACCTAAAGTAGATGGCAGCCAAATGAGTTTTGTCAAATGAGTTTGGTGGCTTCGTAGAGAGCATACATAATGGCTTCAGTTTTCTGTCAGAAAGGGCTGTCCGAAGCCAAGGTGCAGTGAAAAAATATTCTAAATACAGCGTAAACTTAGGCTGATATCGATTTTTTTCAGTTTCTAATATGCGTTTAGCTGCTACCCCCAGCAGTTGCATAGTTTAGCTTCTGTGTCGATACTCTGTGTCTGCTTCTTTAAACTGTGGGCGTGCCAACCGTCATCTACTGTAGCTAACATACTGACTATGGATATGTACCTCATACAACCTAAGTTAAAAAGATCTGAACTATCTCTTTAAGTAAAGTAAATGTATATTGTATATTATTATATATACAGTATCTCTTCAAATTTCAGCCTAATATATTTGGTATATCTAGAGACTTACAATTCTAGGTTTTTGTAATTTAAAAATGACAGTGGGGCATTTTAAACTGAGGGTATAAGAGGTGAAGGCATACAGTTCCAGAGGTAATGCTGATGTTGTTAGATTCTATCTCACAACTACTATTAGATACCTTTACTATATCGTTGCTGTTTCTGTAAACTTTCCCAGAAAACCAAACTGGTCTAATGAAGCAGAAAAACTGCAAAACATTTAGAAAAAAGATGGGGATTATACTTGTCTATCCTCTCTTCAGCATCACTCGCTTTTGGTCCTGGCTTTATGGTGTCTCCTTTCGCTGAGACGCTGATGTCACATTTGACATAACCTTTGACCCCAGTGCTAATGTCACCAGGATTGGTCAGCATTGCCCACTTATTGAGGAATTGGTGACCTGAGGGAGCAAGAAAAAGAGAATTAAATCAAATCAAAGTTTCAAGTTTATTTCATTAAAAAAGCACTTTAAAAAGCAAATTGGTTTTGCACCAAAATGCTTCGCAAAGACGTACCGAATATGTATACACATACAAGCATGAATACATATGTGCATAGATGTTGTGGAAATAAAACAACATTAAAATGCAAACAAGTTAAAACTGAATTTAAAACATATATATGCATATATTATTTTTCATAGAGTTTGTGGAAATAAAGCTAGATTAAAACAAGTTTAAACAAATTATACCCAGGGAATTAGATAAATCAGAAAAATGGAATCAAAATCAGAAAAATAATGTAATGGCCTCTGGCAGGCTATAAACCTTTAGCCTTTTCAAATCACTGCAGCTGCTGTTAACCACATTTCAGAAAGAGTTGAGCTACCTGGCTGTCTGTATACTGTCCACACATCCAGCTTGAAGGCTCCAACACAGAAATTCCTCAGCATTTTAGAGTGTATCACCTGGTGAGAGTAAGAGACACGGACAAGACACAGAGCTTAAACTTGAAACTGATAGGCCACTGAAAAACCTTGCAACTCCAGACTATCAGATCATGCAACCAAACATTTACTTTCATCATCCAATTTGTAGGCTTTCTGAACTGATCATTTACAATGATAGACACCTAAAACTAGGGCTGGGCAATATATCGATATTATATCGATATCGTGATATGAGACTAAATATCGTCTTAGATTTTGGATATCATAATATCGTGATAAGTGGTGTCTTTTACTGGTTTTAAAAGCTGCATTACAATAAAGTGATGTACTTTTCTGAACTTACCAGCCGGTTCTAGCTGTTCTATTATTTGCCTTTTCACCACTTAGACATTATGTCCACATTAATCATTAATCTAAGTGTGAAGATATTTTGTTAAAGCACCAATTTTCAACCCTAGAATATCGCCACAACATCGATATCGAGGTATTTGGTCAAGAATATTGTGATATCTGATTTACTCCATATCGCCCAGCCCTACCTAAAACTTATCTTTGAAATGCTCATTGGCTGTTCTTTTACTCACCGTCAGCCTGATGACTTTATCGAAGAAGACCTCTTTGTGGGCAAAGAAGTCAAACACGAAATACTGGCGAAAAGAAGAGAGGGGGGACAATTTTAGACTGAGACACAGATGATTCAAATGTGTTTTTTTTAAGGATTGATTCTTACCTCATTGTAAAAGGGAGCATTGGTTCCTTCTTTGACTGAAGTCTGTTTCTTCTCATCACCGATCTCGATCACCACACTGGGGTCGATGTTTTCTCCCACCAGCTGCCTGGCCTCTGTGATGTTAATGGTAATCTACGGACCAGATGAGAAGGATTTATTCCCAATGAGGCCTAAAAAAGACTATATAAATTACATATATGCATTTGTCTTACACTGTAAAGCACATTGTTTGTTTTGTAATGATATTTTTTATATTTTAATTTATATCATCAACTTAGAGCATTATAAAAGTGTGCTGTTTTGTCTTTTTCTGTTTTAATTTGCATTAAAATGGTCACTTGTGTTATTTTCAATTATTTCTGTACCTTTTTCTTTTCATGAGTACTCTTACTACTCAACAGAGCTCCGCCGAGAATTAATCAAGGTTAATCTTACATTTTATATAATATATAAAACACAAATATATTCCATAACTGTGTGTTCTGTATGCTGTTACCTGGAAGTGCTGAGGCTTCTCTTCACTCTTCTGGATGCAAGTTCTCAGTTTGGCCCTGTGGAAGTTTCACTGTGCAGTTCAGTTCAGTGTCTCAATCACATTTTTCCTCCATACTGATCATCACAGCACAACAAACAGACAGAACACTTAATGAACCACCAAGATAAATAGAAACTTGACAAATCCTGGTGACAGGATTTAACATCATGTTTATTTTTTGGATTTCTGGCGATAAATTGTGATGTGCTGTGTCTGTGCATTAAGGTTGACAAAAGCACGCGCATCCAGACAATAAATTCCATGGTGCTGGACAGAAGAAAATCTAAAAGACGGAAAAATAGAGTCTGCACACTAGATAATGCTCCAATGAACATATATTTAATTACCGCCAAGTGACGTTTTGAGCATCAAGCTCTTCATCAGACAAAAAAAAAACAAATACAGGAACAGCTTGTCTGAAGAAGAGCATGATGCTTAAAACGCCACTCGGAGGTAATTAAATATATGTTCATGGCAGCATTTTGCTTCTTAAATACTTGTATTTGCTCCCAAATACGGCATAAGTTATCTGTAATGTGAATATTTCATACCTCTTATTGTTTGGTATTATTCTGGTTCTGACTGCAGAGCTTCCTGGTTGGTCCTCAGTGTTTATTACTTCCACCATGGGAGACGCTTCAGAAGGCACCTCCGCCCCACTGTCTGCGTACACAAACACAGACAGACTTTATTTTGCACAACTTCATGTGGCCAAGAGAAATAAAGAACATGTCTAACTACATGTACTGTGAGCTTTCTGTTAGTAGGAAAAGGTCAGTGAAGTTGTTCTATGCATGACTACAAATCTTGATCATCAATCAATGTGAGGTCTTGGTTGTCAGCCATCTTTTACGCTAACTAACACCAGCACCGTGACGTAACACAAAGAAGTCTCTTAAAATAATGAAATTACTTTGAAATATTCAATAATATGCAGATTTTCATGTCAGATTGAGTCCATACTGATTGATCCCATTGCCACATCCTGTTGGATTTGGCAATGGGAAAACGAACACCTTAAAATCCTGTCAGAGGACCTTTTTTTTTTTTTTTTTTTTTTTTAGCACACGGGATAAACAGGGACAATTACATCCTGTGAGGATACTTTTCTGTGTTGTCATTGAAAACCTAAATGACCATTAATTGCTGTTAGAGCTACGCTCAACATGCAACTGTTTGACAAGGGTTAGTCTCACCCACAGAGATATAACAGGAATACCTACTCTGTTGTACACTGTAAATACAACCGTGTGTGTGTGTGTGTGTGTGTGTGTGTGTGTTGTCCGGGGCCTCACCCACAGCTCCCTTGTTTGCTAGGACCAGGTCCGTATTGACTTCCTTCTTCTTCTTCTTTCCTTTCAGGCCAAACATCAACTTGGCCTTTCTGCTCACAGAAGAGAAGGAAAACTTTCAATCAGTCAAATCTTATCTTCAACTGTCTCTGCTACAGATGACTTCCATGTCATCCAGGGAAGATCTGCCCATGTCTGGGGGTCAGGGACAGTCACTGATTACGTTTACATGCATACTAATGTTCCAATTTTATTCAGAATACGACAAGTTTGCAAAATGTAGCCTTTGCCTTTAAAGACATATTGGACATGCCGATGTTATTCGGCTTTTAGAAGGATTCTTTGGACATGTATACAGCGTATGTGGAATATGTATCTTAGTATCTTAGGCGTTTTTACCCCAGTTTGCGACACACAGCCTCTTGCCTTTTCTGGTGTTTTATTTCACATATAAGTAAGAAACCAAGCTGAGTTAGATGCATGTATGTAACTAAATATGATTATATGTCTATGAATAGTTGCAGCATCTTGAATTCAGATTTTCCATCAAAATGCAATCAATATTTTGTAAAAAAGAAGAAAAACAAATGCTTTGCAATAAAGTCCCTTGAAGTATTCCCTCTGACAACAACCTTCAAATACTCTTTAAATTCAGTTTATTATTGCAAAAACGTTCCTTGGGAATAAATAAAATAGAATTATTATTTTTTTAAGTTGTGGAAACAAAATTTAAACAAAATTGTTTAACAATAGTTTATGTTCCCATGATATAAGTCCTGTTTTTTTTTACCTAATTCTTACTATATTTTAACTTCAAGAATTTCGATTTTTTTCTTTATAAATATTGACCATTATCTCAGAGTTTATTTTTTTTCACTGTACCACCAGTCTTCAAAAACAGGAAAAAGATATCTTTAATTGAAATCTCAAGTGTAAAAACTAAGAATATTTTATTCAACTGACAGACTGATAGCTTATGGATCCTGGATTGTCAAAAGTAACACAGAAGTCACTTTGATGCAACAAAATATTCGAAAACAAAAATCATTTAAACTGCTCACCGCCGCTGGGTTTCCGGAGTGTCTGAATAATCCATTCTGCTGAAGTCCAGAGACGTTTTTCTTTTTCCACTAACGGGCACCAGGAGGGTTCGGGTCCTTCGGTTTACAACTAAAAACCACCACCAACGACTCAAAACAACTCACATCTGGATGCTTTCCTGCCCTCTGTGTGCTTAAAGGATGTCTGATGATTTGTTATCTCCTCATCTCTCTCTGCTCAGACTAAGACGTAGGACATTGTCCCTGTCTTGGACAAAGCTGAATAACACAGCGTGCTTTTATCACCTGAGTGACCCTGGCTAATTTCCAACACATAATTATGCTGTCAGCTTTCAGTCATCCTCATTTGCTCACTCTTTACAGCCCTTCCTTCACCAGAAGTGCCTTTATCATTTGACTTGACTGCACTGTAAATAAAGAAACTCGTCCTCACGGAAAAAGCCTGCGCACTCTCCACCCATGCTTCCTCACATCCAAATAATGAAATGATCCAGTCTTGAATATCCCGTGTCCAGCTCGGCTTCTTCCTTCTCGTTCTAAAAAAAATATTGTGATTCCATCATGCCCAATGTTTTACTGGCTGTGGTTCCAGCGGTTCATTTTCTTTACAGTGTTGTGTTAGTTTGTGGTTAAGGTAAAGGGACCTGCCCTGCTCGTTCCAATCCGTCTTCCATTTCGATTGCTAAACGACACAACAGGAGTCACATGTGCAAAACTCTAACCACAGTCTGCACAGCAGCAGTTCATATGGACCAAACTCTAGTTCGTTTTTCATTGCTTGAACACAGTTTTCAAAACTCTACACACTTATCCCATGACTTTTACCGCAATGTGCACAACACTGTAGATTTACAGCACTTTGTTCAAATGCTAACACACTGCTGTCAAAACTGTTAACCACGCATTCAAAACAGAATAGCTTTCAGTGTGGTGCCTATCAAACACTGCTGATTGCACTTTTAGCTGAAAGCCTAAGCAGGTGTCTTTTTTTTTTAGAGTAGTTAGTGAATACAGAGAAAGCTCAGAAAGCCTTTTTTTGTATACAAACACCAAATAAGAATGAAACCAATTACACACTGTACCGGTTGAGAAAAACATGTAAAAGAGCAAAGATACCAACATGTCCAAGTAAGATGTCTAAGGTTATATAGACAGCTATAAAAAAGTGAAAAACACTATATCTTTACTATAATAAAACTGTGTTCTTACTGTTTTTCAGAAAGTAATGGAGGTGAAAGCAATAGAAACACCACATTCATTTTTGAGATGATGCAGACATCCAATGTGATGAAGAAAACTTGCCACATGATGCTGGAGAGAGGCAGGATTAGTCCCACTATTCTTTGTTACTCTTACGTATGCACCTTTAGTTTTTTTCCCCAGTAATTCCATAAATTACTAGAGACAAAATTTTCATTCCATCTTGTTTACCTCATGTAAAAATATATATATTATACAATCTCTTTTCCTTAAATAAACTTTTGAGTAGTGTCAAGTCACTAAAATTTTTTTAAACTGTAAAGATGAGAAAGTTTGTAATTTCTGTATTGGTGTTTGATGCTAGTGTTTTTCCTCTCAGTGTGTGTTATCTCAGTGAGGACTGTTCATAGTGTTTGGCTGCACTGAGCCTGTTCTGAGACGTGTGTTAAGAGTTGTGTTGCTTTGAATGAGTTTTGAGCATTTTCCCTCAAATGTTGAAGTATTTTTTATAAACATGAGATTGTGTTTGGTAATGAAGATTTAGCTAAGTTTGGGTATCAAACAGGCCTGATACAACAGATTTTATTTCAGTGTTCATTTACCTTCTTTTATGCTGCACACTGACTTACTACATAGGCAGAATGATTTGATGGTCAGTAACTGGATTTTCCCTTAGCAGGCTTACAAGAAGTCCAGTTTGAGTATTTACATCTATGAGTTTTGGGGTATGTCAGATGCTAAAATGTCAGATGCTAAAATGTTTTTTTAGTTGTTGTAATTTTACAAATACGGAAAGTTACCATGGTGACAATCATTTTATTCTCCGTCTCGGTAAGATAAACAGTTTAATTACCACATTTACATTGCAGAGAAATCTACCAGGAAGGTGCGCTTACATGCACATATTTGATTGGCCAATTCAGCGTGTTACTGGCAACACATCGAGTCAAGTAGCAACGCTCGGTCAGTTGCCTTTGGCGCTTGTTGTTGACGCAAAAAGTCTCCTTCAGCGTCGTATTTAGACACGCTTGGTCGGGACTCTTGGCGTCACTTTTCGACGCTCTGGGTCGGGACGTACGTTTAGATGATATTGCGGCACAAGAACGGGACAGTTAGGTTTAGGAAAAGATAGAGGGTGGGGTTACAAAACGTACGTTTCTGTTACACGCGGGACAAGAACAGGACCCGAACCCCGGTCTCCTGGGTGAAAGTCCTGTGTTACCTGATCCATCCACCACCCCAACCAACCTCCCTATGCGGATGTTCAGTCTTTCATACTTCTCACTACCGCTGCCACTGTTAATACCATGTCATCTTGCAGCACCGCGGTCGAGCTGCTGCTCTGCCCGGTGCGTTCCAAACACACGCTGAAGGGTGATTTTTGCGTCGGTATCTGATGCTGAGAGCCACTCCCCAAGCGTCAGTATATTACGAGTTGGGAGTGAGAACAGCTTGTTACTGGATGATGTTGCATTTGGTTTCAGTTGAGCCAATTGTTTTGCCGGATAATCCTGCATTTTCCAGAGCCTCTGCTGTGTTTAAGCAGTGGTCTCAATGAAATGAATGAGGATACTTTGATATTTTCTGCTGAAACTGTATATAAGACAACACTGACTTTATGTTTACAGAAGTCTTAACCTAAAAACACGACAATCTTTGAACCTTTGAAGTACTTTTTCTTTCTCTTTTTTGGTTTGGTCTTGATCACGGGAATTAAACTACACATAGTGTAGTATACAGTACAGTATATCTGCCAGGGCTGTAGTACTTGAGCCCGCGCTTGGACTCAAGACGCTTTTCTATTGTCTCGAACTCATTAGTATTTGGACTCGGACTTGTCTCAAACTCAGCTATTGGACTGGCCAAATATTGTGGTTGGTCTCGAGCAAGTTTTTTTTTCTAAAGTAACTTCCTCCTTCAAAACAAAACCATTGATGTAGCAAACTAAATCAGAAAACAGGTATTAGTTTAATTCAAAATCCACCTGGAACAGGCATTGGCCCCCTGGTATACACCTGGCTGTGTCACATACCTCAATCATCAGGCATCAATCATTTTCATTTTGGCCACAGACACAATGTCAGCAACCTCATATGATCCTATAGTGTGTTACTCTGCACTTGCTTTTTGATTGTTACAAATAATTAAGCAAAGTGTTCATCTTAAAATAGCATCAGATAAATTATAAACAGGGAAGTAGGTGATCTTGAAGAGGATTCATGTATCTTCTCTTTTTTTCTTGACAGTCTCTCATTTGGACTCGGTCTTGACTTGGACTTGAACCTCTTTGGACTCAGTCTCAACTAGTCCTAGTAAACATGGTCTTGGACTTGACAAAGGTGGACAGCCCTGATATCTGCTGATACTGTATTTAAGACAACACTTAAGACAACAAAAAGATGACAATCTTTGAACCGTTGAAGTACTTTTTCTCTCTCTTTTTTGGGTTTGGTCTTGATCACAGAAACTAAACTACACATTGCCTACATTCAGTTCCGGTTAGCAGAGTGTAAAAAAAAAAAAAAAAAAAAGATAACATTAGCCTGTTGACTCAACACCAAACATCACTGCAGTAACCACACGGCAGAGCCGGAGCCATACCTTGGTTTGGGATCCATTTTGGCAGTCAGAAGTCAGTGTTACTCATCAGTTCCGGCAGCTGGACACGCTTGGCTTCCTCCTTTTGGCATGTGTTGGCTCAGACAGATCCAGAGTTAGATGTTAAGGTGAAGTAACAGCCTGACCTAGTGATTGGTGGTTGAAATGTTTGTTCAGAGTATGAAGTTGTAAAGCTGAGGGAGCATGTGGCTGATGCATGGCCCACGCCTTATTTATTTTTCCTTGATTACCTGCTGGGAAGTTCAAGAGTTTGAATATTATTATATTTTTTAAGACTTTATTTGTAGAGTTTCTGATGATTTTCTAACTTATTTCATACTATATCACATGATTATAGACAAAGCACTGGTAGCACTAGTGCTATGGTGTTAGTGTTGCCATAAAAGAAGATGCAGCATGAGTAGTAATCTGAATACTGTTGTTTGAACTAGTACTGTAGTATTGATTATATTATGATCAGTAGCATTGCTGTTATTCCTTGCTTTAACATGAAAATGTAACATAAAGCATAAAATATTACAGGTAGAACAATATGATTTACATGTTTGGCATGGTTAGCAGAGCAAGATAGAGTGGACTGATGCTCATAATCAGTTATATCTTTATGTGTGCGGCTGACTAGTGTTATTTTATGGTTAACTATTAATACACAGGAGGCAAAGGATAAGTCTGGCAATATTTTATATCCTAGTTATTGTCAAAACCTCCCACGACAAGAATTAAACCAGCAATGCATTAAGTTGTCACTCAAAACTTACCGACTTCCTCTGCAGAGGCAGAGCTATTTACCTAATGTGTGTGTGTGTACGTGTGTGTGTGTGTGTGTGTGTGTGTGTGTGTGTGTGTGTGTGTGTGTGTGTGTGTCATGTAGCCTGGTAATCATGTGATGTACCAGGATGTATGGAAGTGGTAGAGTTAACAAACCCACCCCTGGTAAACAGAGCAGTGACATATCGTCAGTCAGAGAGGATCAGCAGACAGCATTTGGATTGAAGATAACTTAAAAAAAAAAAAAAAAAAAAAACACAGGTATTTTCCCGCCATGATTCATGTTTATTTCACTGAAACCACCAGATGTGTTTCCAAGAAATGACCTCTGGCTTTTGGTGTTAAGTTTAAAGAATTATTACCAAATCACTTAGAGAAAATCACACCGTTTAAAGTATAAATTTAACAGAAATTCCCATGTAATTCTGAGGCTTTTATACTGATACTTACCTATGGTTACTGCAAAAACATAACATTAAAGGTGCTGTAGGTAGGATTGCAAAGATCCAGGACTTAGCCAAAATGTTTTAACATTGACAACTTCTCAGTTCCTCCCCCCTTTCCTTTAAAGCCCAAACCGGTCTCCTAAGCCCCTCCCCCCACAAGGGAGAATGAATGCGTGATGAGCAGTGATTAACATACTACCTGATTCATGTAGTTCTACTCGAACTTAGGGTCAGTTTCAGCAAATATGACAGAAAGTTAGTTTTATAAGTCTTACCTACTGCACCTTTAATATCACTTTCACATTGTAAGCATATTACCTTTTGTTATCCCTTATAATTACCCGTTTCCCTATTTTCTAATATAGTAGCTTGCTAACCTGCTTATCCAGCTTACGTTGTCTTGTTTTTATTACCCAATATTACTCTAATCTTTTTGCTCCATTATTACCCTATTACAAAGATTGAACCACAATATGACCACTAATTATTACCAAGATATTACCAGGCTACAAGGGCGGACTGGGACAAAAGATTTTCCCTGGTAATTCCATCCCTTACTGGCCCAATTTCAGAAAGGGACATTATTTGCTTTAAATTGCAAAAACCAGGCTCACATGAGATTATGGCACCAGCGGCATGAGGCACACTTACAGGCTTTCAAAATGAAATAATTCACACAATTCATAACACCTTCAAATAAACTACCAAGGCACCATCTTAGAATACCATGGAAATGCTTGCATATTTAAAACATATTATTACATACTTAAACACCCAAAACACAAAAGTATGAAGACATAGTAGACGCAAGCTTTTATTTTATAAAGTAGAAGCCCGACGGCACCAGACAGGAGGCTCCAGGCTGCAGCCGTACAGTCTTGCATATTTTAGTCAAACTAGTGTGAAACACCAGTGTTGCCAATTTTTATTTTTTTTCCCAGCAGCCCAAATCGGCCCAAGAGTGCATCGGCCCTTATGGCATTGCCAGTCCGCCTATACATTATAGTTGTAATTGCAATGGTATTACACTGTTCATTTAGTATTAACCCCCTTATTACCTTATTATTGAGCTTTAACCCTTGTTACCTGGTTGTTACCAGTTACCAGTACACTTTAAAGCAAAACATTTATTCTTTTTTTCACAGTGATTAAAACATAAGTGCATTTACAAAAATGTGATTACAATTCCAAGATCCAATAACAAAAATCTGTAAAGCGATTCCCATCCTGAGATATATGGTAGAAATGAATAGAAAGGCTAAAAGATCGTATACATCTACTGTATATCTCGCTCCTTGCCTTGAAATGTTTCTTGCTTTGCTCGTTTGTGCTCTTCTTCTGATGACGATGTCTCTTGATTATCAGTTTAATGGTCTATTCTTTTATTGATTGTGTTTGATGTTCGTTGTAGCATATTTCTACCATCACCATTGTATACGTTTTCCCTTTCTTGTTTTGCATACTTTCCTTGTGCTAAACAAACAAAAACTAATTCCAAAGATCCAATATTTCCAATATATGAATGACTAATTTGAAATCATTCCAAGACTAGAAAGTCAAAACCACTAAAGATAAAAAAAAAATTTGTACATGTTGTATCAACAACTCAATTTCCAAGTTAACAGAACTTGCTAAATAAACTCAAATTTGATGACTAATAAGTCAAGTTTAAAAGTCTCTTGATGTGTGCATCATCAGTTCAACGCTGCTTTCCATTCACACCCGTGATAAAGTTCAACACTGGTAACTTCCCAGCACACACTTCCCAGGGCACATTATTGGTGCTCATAGAGAAGAGTTATTTTCATTTTCTCTTTCCATATTTGTCCTCCAGACTGGGACTGAAACCAGTGACTTCTCAGCCACAGCCCTGCTCTGCAAATTTATTTTGCCAACTCAGAGTCTTTCAGAGTTTTCTTCAGTCTTGACAGCTGGATTTATTGTAAATATCTGAAAAACCAATGAAAAGAAAAAGTTAACAAGAGAGGAGGAAAACCTTTTCATTCATTTCAGTTTTCATACTGACACCAAGTTTAACTTAAGTGACTACAACTAGTGATGGTCAAATGAAGCTTCGCGAACCACTGTCTTTATTTTCTGAGCTCACTAGATGCCGCTCTTGGTTCAACAAAGGGTTGAAAACACACTGAATTGCCATTCCTTTAACCTTTTTCTTTGAACAGAGAGCGCCATCTAGTGAGCTCAGAAAATAAAGACAGTGGTTCGCGAAGCTTCATTTGACCATCACCAACTACAACCTTACTTTAACCAAAGATTATCCAGTTGAAAATGTGTGGTGTTGCTACAGTATATATGTAAGGAGCACAATCTTATACAACTGTATACACATTCACAACACTAAATCTACAATCTATTCAATATTTACATTGTTTGTAGACAGAGGAAAGCACTTAAGCACACAGTGTAATGCTACAGAATGTTTCATCAATGCTGAAACTCAAAGTTCACATCATATCAGAGGAACCAGAAAAAATGGCTGATAAAGTATTTGTACAGCCTGGGTGGATAAGGGTGTTTACATCATTGGACAGCCATGAAATAAATTATTGGAGGCACGTATTTTCGATCACAACATGTCGTGTGATAAACTCATAGGCCAACTTCAGGGAGCAGATGTACTGACCACTGGAGGACTTGTACTGTAAAACCAAGTGGGAAATGTCAACCCACTTGTACAAATATAGTCTCACAGATGGCTTCTTATATTTAGGGTAAATCTGGTATGATGTAAATGCAGTATATTGTAATGACATGCCGACAGAAGTCACGGATGATCAAGGCCGGCTTGCTTTCTAAGGTCTTCAGCCTAACATGTTAATTAACGTCTCACCACGAGGTCCCATTAGGAGCTGCTTTAATCATAACACATCCTCATCAGCTGATGGATGTTTGCCCAGTTATCACGTTCGAAAGCCAACATGGACGAGAAGTCCTAATAGCTTCCAAAAATAGTACATTTGAACATCTACAACTCTGTGAAAACCGGGAAAACTTAAAGCCCTGTTCACACCGGACTAGTATTACCTGGGGACCTAATTTATAATAATTGCAAGATCTGTGATCATATTCCCATGCAAATCTGCCATGTCCGTAATTCTTCAAGTACAAAAATCCAACGCAAATTAGCAACCATATTTTGCCAAACACAGAGGTAGATAACATAAGACCCATGTGAGTCGACATCTTGTGATTTGGGGTAGGCCTGTAACAAGTATTACATAATCGTCTTTTCTTTTTTTTTTATATTAATTTTAGTGCTTCAAGTTAGAGTTTGCAAACTTGTCTGTTAGTGACAGACGACAAACAATTACAGGTTCAAAGGGCTTGAAACAGGTTTAATATCCTGTGTTGCTGTCGCCGATGCTATGCACCTGTAACCCAGTCAAGGAAAGGGTTAACAGAACCGTAGTGTCGGCCAATCAGAGGTGGTTGTGCCAGACTCCCGCCTTTGGCTGAGTCTCTATCTAATCTGTCAGAGGGAGAGCAGGAGTGCGGTTGTGAAGTTTAACGATGGTAGTCCACCAGAGAAGAAGTTGGTCATTTCAGGGCCCAGATTAGAACCCAAATGGAAACGTAAGCAACTAAAATTGCTGAATGTTAGAACATTGTATCAAATTATAAAGTGTCAGGCTTAGTTCCATCGTAGTGTTAATAGTGTGTGTGTGTGTGTGTGTGTGTGTGGGGGGGGGGTTAACACTTTTGCAAGGCACTGTATCCGTGTCACATTCTCATCAGGGGGCTGAGCCCCCCTAAAGGTCTGTTCCTAAAATCGCCCCATATCGTCTAATTGCCAATATTTTTACGTAATCATTTTTTTTTTTTGTTTAACAACAATGAATTGCTAACATTAGCCAAGGTCCGAAGGGGTATGACTGTTCATGGTAATTGTTGATTTTGTTTAGATATGCCATATTACAATTATGTATGTGATTATTGGTTGGACTGTTGAGCTAAAGCTATGTTAGTTGTAGGCACTTGATCCTATACACGTTCATAGCAACAAAAATGAAAAGGGGGGTACAGTTAGAATGTTATTTTATGATAATAAAGAGGCATCTACATCATAGGATGTGTACTTGTGTTACTACATTATCTCGGTCACATAACAGTGATAGATAACAAAAGATGTATCCTGGAATTCCTTTGAAACTTTTTAAATTTTAAATTTTAAACTTTACTGTTTAAAAAAGTAATACATGTTTTTGAATTTGACTGAAAGAGACAATTATATTGTTAATCGCAATTATGTCTGAGACAATTAATCGTACAGCGAAATTTGGAATTGTTCAAGCCTTTTTTTTCTCCTATGTTTTTTGTTTGGTCCGTGCCTTTTTTCGACCTTCTTCCTGGTCAAGTATTATGGAGGCTGCGTTGGCAACAATAAATTAAAGTTTTGCAATGCGTCTTGGGTGCAAATTCAGCAGGCTCATCTCGCTACACAGCATCGAGACCCACTCACAGAAAGAGAAAGCTCCAATTCATCAGAAGAGTACAATCTCGAAAGATGGCAGCATGCGGTAAGCAAAATTTTTCTCTCTTCCAACAGGCTCAACAGTTTTTGGTGAACTGTTAACAATGAGCCTTGACATCATAGCCAGGGGGATAATGTCAGAGTGCAAATGAGCCGCATGGGTACAGACATGAGGGGGGGTAACTTCTAAAACACATGAGGTCCCCTGGTAATATGTGCAAAAAGGAGTTTAGAGCTGAAATTTGAACTCCAAAGTCTGCTGATGAGGATGATATGATATGAGCAAATGCTCTACTAAATAGGAGCTACTAAATGTGGCGAGTTTGTTGACCTTATTTTTCCAAAGTCAGAATGAACTTTGAACCTCAAATATGCAATATTTTGTGCAGTTTAATTGACGAAGAAAGGCTAAAATATTCAGGAAAGTATAAAAAAAAGCCAATGGTGGGGGACTTGAAACTCAGACATGTTAGGCTAGAAGAGGCTGATCTAAGTGACATCCAGACAGCTACACAGGTGGCTACACATAACTAAATCCACTCAATCTGACCTCAGTGACATCACCAAAACATTCCCCAAAACACAAACCATGTCAATGTCGACTCTTGAGATTCAACTACAACATGAATCATCAGATGAGGAAGGAGGATGTCACATAAGGAATCAGACTGAACTTTCTCTCACATGCTCAATAAAACAAAATATTATTTTACCATGACTTTAGTTATATGAGTACAGACACATCTGTCCCCAGATATCAACAGATTCTTCTTAAAGCAGAGATGGGTGGGAATGGTACAACATTGGAATAGAAATCACAGCATGTGGGCACCTTGATAGTAAATTATTTGAGATTCACTGCCCTATCAGGATACAGTGTTTACCACAGATTAGAAAGCAATTTAAAGTAATTTACGCTGTTCTCGTCTATGGGGAATGCCGGATTGTTTTCCCTCAGAAAGGGGCGGGGTGATGAGACTTTCCCTCGGATTATGTATTGCCGGTATTACGTATGTTGCGATTTTTGTTTGGTCAGACCCCCATCGCTAGCAGATGGGGGGCCGAGACTGAGAGCTACATGGAAAAGTATGCACCAAATAAGCCACTTCCACATGGAAAGGAAATGCAGCTGAACGAATACGCTGCATGTTTTAAATAGCGTAAAAAAGAAAAATACAAATAACGAAAAGCAATATGTGGCAGCGGTGTTGATTGTATGGCACACCGCCACAAATTAGTCTATGTGTGGGAAACACTGGGATATATACAGTATGGTAAATCATATATTACATGAATATACGTTATGCTAAATTGAAAGAAAACTGGGAATTTGTGAACAAGAAACACAGGTATATTTCCTTTAATTTGTTGTTGTTGCTAAAACAGGTCAAGATAGATCCCATAACTACATGGGTACCAATTCCCCCTCATATGATCCTTTTGGAGAATCTACAGAAGGACTACAACAGGCAGCAGCGAGATTTTGTAATTCAAAGGAAAAGTGAAGATGCAAGCTCAGACAAGCAGCCACCGGCAGCTTAAGTTGGGCTTCCTACCTGGGATGTGTTGGCTAAGAGGCGCTGTTGGCGTGGTGGTTTCAGAGGAGGGACTGCAGCGTGAAGACGTTGGGGGGGTGTCAGACTTTGTAGAACGTAGACGATAAGGAAACTTGGTTGGTTGGCTGGTAGGTAGGATTGCAGGATTTTGGTGGCGGTAACTGAACTGGTTTTAAAGTTGGATTGGAAGATTAAGAATTTGATCGTGAAAGCAAAGTTGATTGTGGCTGGGCAGGGGGTTTTGAGGGGGCTTTTGTTTATTTTCCAGGTGCAGGATCGATCAGAGCACGCTCTGGAAACATTTAGTTGAATGCTTCAAATGAGAGTTTTAGAAGAAGAAATGTAAAGATGTTTGTCCCCAATGAGAGTTTCAGATCGGGTGGTTGGTTGATTTTGAAGGAGCAGAAGGAGAGTGGTAAGTATGCTTGAAAGGATCAGGAGATTTCAGGGAAGGAGGAAATTGACAGAGTTGGATCTCTGACATCAGGAAATTTCACAGGAAGAGAAGAAAGACCCTTAGTGTCTTTAGGAGGACGAAAAGTTGAAGATGAAGAAGAGTTTTTTTTACAGGAAAAGGAGCACAGATCAACAGAAGGAGCAGGAAGCTTTGAGGATTTGAAGGTAGATAGACAGATAACCGAAGATTGAGGAAAAGAAGGGATGAATTGAAGGATTGGCATTAGGAGTACAGTGCATCAATACCTGCAGGAGTGAGAACCAGGGCTTGGAGAAGGTCAGATAGAGAGACAATCCCTCTCACCGCGTCATCACTGTCAACCAACACCAAACGATGCACCTGAGAAGAAAAGGATTTGGTTATTATCCTTCTATAGCCTAAAAAGAAAAACATTCACTATCACTGAGATAAGATAAGATAAGCCTTTGTTTCCTATAGGATAAATTCATCTTGGGCATTCAACAGTAACGAAATAGTGACACAAACACACCATAAACATACAGTTAACCTACATAGAAACATAATCATACATTGCCCTGTGAACTTTTTTGTAAAGAACTTTTGTAAAAAACTTTTAAAATTCTTTACATTTTTATACATTTGTATATTTTTGTTTGTATATATTCATCTTTGGCTTGGCTATGGGCATTTGCCCCTTAACGACTGATTACTGAGTGTAACACCTTGGTTGAGATGGGTGTAACTTTAGATTGTCACCGCCCCTCTTGAGCACAATCACACCTGTTGATGATCCTTATTAAGGGCTCCATTGCCCATTCTCTCCAAGGACTCTGATGAAGATGTAACTATACATCGAAACGTTAGTCACTGTTATGCACCTTAGGAAATAAAATCATCAAGTAGAAGACATCCGTGTTGCACCGGCAATTTTTTGCTATTTGTGCTGTTGTGTCCTGCCTTGGTTGCACCAAATTGTTGTGGTCTGTAGAAGCGCAGAGAACTCCCTCTTTTTTTCTATAATCATACATTATCGCATCCAATGCTTGATGAATGAACATCTAATAAACCTCACACAATACCCCCTACCTTTACATTTTCATGTATTGGAGGTGAGAAAAAAAAGTAAAAAGAAAGATAAACAAAAAACTGTTAAGCAGGGCTGTAGTCAAGTCCACCTTTGACAAGTCCAAGACACGTCCAAGACCAGGACTAGTATACCCGAGTCAAGACCGAGTCCAAAGAGATTCAAGTCCAAGTCAAGACCGAGTCCAAATGAGAGACAGTCATGGCCGAGACAGAAAAAAAAAAAGAATCCTGAAAATGATTGATGCCTGATGATGAAGTATATGACGCAGCCAGGCATTTACCAGGCAAAGAACGTCAATGCACTTCTAGATGGATTTTTAATTAAACTAATACCTGAAGTGCGCTTCATCAGTGGTTTTGTTTTAAAGGAGGAAGTTACTTTAGAAAAAAAGCATATAGTGCTGGACTAGGTCGAGACCAACTACAATATTTGGCCAGTCCAATGGCCGAGTCCGAGGCGAGTCCAAGACAATAGAAAAACGTCTTGAGTCCGGACTTAAGCGCTACAGCCCTGCTGTTAAGGTTACAGTTCTAAACATCACATGGAAATGCCAACCACTGAAACGACTTCGTAAACATTATTTTAAGGTACAAAAGAATCTTTGGTGTTGCTTTAATACAGAAAAGTCAGTCAGACTGTTGATGCATGTATGATACCTCAGCCTTGGCGATGCGGTCGATGATGGTCTCAAGTGTTTCGTAAGGGTAACACTTGAGGACTCCCTCCATAAAGCAGGCCCTGGAGGAAATGGCCTCCTGCATTGTCATGTTCAGGTTGTTGTAGTTTTTTTGGGCTGCGAGATTCTGAGTGATAGCGGAAAAAGAAAAGAAAACAAAGCGATCCATAGCCGTTTAATTGACAATGTTGTATACGTATTGTTTTGTAAGATTTAATGTTGACATGCATCACAGCTATTCTGTGACTGTAACTCTAAGCTAAATTATGTTTAATTGAATTATATTAAATAGTTAATTACATGTATTTTTTTTTCAATCACAGTAGTCCTGACTGAAGCTAGCCTTTTGGTTGCTAAAACAACATTCTGGCTCACAGTTAATTTACTGTTGACAGAACTCTTATGTCTTTAACTTTTTGACTAGTGCTCCTGTGTTGCAAAAGAAAACAACAATTATAAAACTAATGAAACGAATCACAAGACTAAAGGATATGTGAAACTAACTTACAATGACATCAAACCTGGAGTACAGCGCCACGACTTTACCTGCAGAGGAGACACAGAGAGATGAACAGACCATAGAATAGATTGTACACACAGACAAAACATATAGATGTCAACTCAAAGCGTATGATATATAAAATAAAAATCAATATTGGAAAGAAATCACAAGCGAGTCTGGCTGATTGTTGATGAATGACAGCTGGCCTGAACACGAAGCATTCATTTCAGTACTGTAATGTAGTAATGCAATGGATCCAAAGTGTTTTTCGATTGAAACTAAACTGTGATTCTAATACATAAAACAAACAAAATTGCTCTTTTGTTAACAAACCAAATGCCAGTGTGATGTTAGACTACCTTGCTCATTGACTACAGGCAGCGCAGACACTCTTCTCTCTACAAAAATGGACAGAGCGTCATAGACAGAGGCCGTTTCCTGGACTGTCGCAATCTGTCTGAAGGTACCGATCGCCACTTCATTGATCCGCTTCTGAAGAAATCTGGGTTTAGGAATCGTAGATCCCTGGAGGGAAGGGGAAGACAGAAAACTAGTATACAATATCTAAAAATGAAACCAAATTGAAAAGAATTTTACAGAAATCCAATAGTTTTTCATATCTATTTCTTTCTATCCAATCAGAATAAAAAGAAACTATGTCTTTTATTTTGAAAGTGAAATCCTCTTCTTTGGAACATTTTTTTTCTATTCTTATTTGTAGGACATTTTCAGAATTCTGTGTTTTAAATGGTTGGCTGAGTTTAAATGTGTTTTGTTGTACAGTAAGTAAAAAGATGTGGACAAATGCTCATTACAAAGGGAAGAAGAAGTCTTACAAAGATGTGGAGGAACTTGAGGATGCGTTTGTGTGTGAGGATATGGAGGACATTTCCTGATGTTGGGTCGATGATCGGCAGCCGGTGAATCTTATTCTTCAACAAGGAGTAGATGGCATCAAACAGACTGAGGAGACAATAAATGATGCATGATTACGATTATAATAATCACACGTGAGGATTGTGACATGGAGTAACAAGACACATTCATTCATTCATTTAGTGCTCTGTTATCAGGCAGCAATGCTCCCTCAGTTCCTTCTGCGGGGGTTTTAATGCAACAGACCACAGCTCAGACTACAGTGAACTATAGTGCTGAACACTTGATTTCAGATGAGTGCGTCCTGCTGATAGAACATAAACTTAAGACATTATATAAATATCGTACAATTTTTTCCTATTGGTTGCCAGGCTGAGGAGGGTGTGGCTTACCTGCGTCAAGTTTAGAAAGTGGAAGTTGAGGACAGACTGGGAGACAGTCGGTTTTGGAAGAGAGACATATGCTTCTGAATGTCATGACGAAGATTTTCTTTCCCCCCCCCATCAAGTTGTGCTACTTTTTTTTGTCGGCATTCATTTAAATGTCTACAAGTGAACTGTTAACGGAGCATCGGCGCCGGATCACGGAGAGAGCTGTTCGGCTGACGGAGCGAAGAAACGCAGAGCCAAGGACGACAGATATGCCCACTCATTTCACCTGCGGTCTGGCAAACCGAGACTTTAGCTCTGTAGTTTCACAAATAGGGCTGAGAGCCCCTAGACCAGGGGTGTCAAACTCAATTTCACTAAGGGCCACACTGGAAAAAGAGAATCACATCAAGGGCCAGACATGTATAGTTTATTGACATGCCTTTATCTCATCGAAAGAGTCAAATATGTGTCATATATTCTTCTCACTTACAGTTTGGTCCACATAGCCCTGAAAAAATTAGTTCCAAAGCCATCCTAGAATTTAGAAAATCAAGCAAAAACAATAATTACATTTTCCAAGTAGGCTACCACCCAGCTGACTCACAACAAGCTCTTTCACAGCTGAAATATGCAAACTCTCTGGTTCTGTGGGAATTTCTGAGTCTCAAAGTCAGCAAATTTGCCAAATTCTGCTTTGAGTGTTGCGTAATTGCAAATTGAAGAACAGTTTCCCATGTTTTTGGTTTGACGCACAACTAGGTGGGCCAAAATATATTGTGAACCTAGATTGATATGGGGCCGGATCAGAATGAGCGAGGGGCCGGATTTGGCCCGCGGGCCTTAAGTTTGACACATGTGCCCTAGACGTAACGACAGTATCAAGTTTTCCCAGGGTTGTGGTTATGCCGTGACACAAAAATTGACAAGAACAGACCTAATTAAAAAGTGTGGGGGAATAAAGGAAGATGAAAAAAGATGGAAATATCACACTCTCAGACACCAGAGAGCCTTTATGTCTGTATGAATTATTTCAAAGGCTGGTTTCACCTGCAGTCAGGAGTGATGCTGATCAGTCTGTTGACAGAGTACTGCAGATAGATCTCTGTCGAGAGAGAGACAAAAATAAATTAACTCAAACTACAAAAACCAAATGGATGTTTTTTTTTAAGTTTTCTTAATTAAAGGGATAGTTTGTATCTTTTAAAGTGTGTTTGTATGACGTACAAATCCATAGTCAGGGTATTAGCTACAGTAGATGGCGGTCGGCATGCCTGCAGTTTGGAGAAGCAGACAGGAACCTAAACCAATCAATATTTGCCCTTTACGACGGTGAACTGAAGCCGTTGTATTCATCTATGCTCTCTTGAAAGCCACCAGACTCCTTTAAAAAAAGTAATTTTACCTCGCAGAACACAGGAGTTGCTGGTTTACCGCTGTGCCTCGATCAGTTAGTTAGTTAATTTGTTAGTTCCTAACTCTTTTAAAACACCACAAACTAACCAATTGAGGCAGCAGTAGACCAGCAGCTTCCATGTTCTGGGAGGTCAAATTATTGTTTTTGTCAAAGGGGTCTGGTGGCTTTCAATAGAGCAGAAATAACAATTTCAGTTCCCAGTTCATGGCAAGGTAAAGCGGTAAAAATGAAATATAGCATACACCTAAACTAATATTGATTTTTTTGGGTTGCTACAGAAGTACATTGCTTAGCTTCCTTGTTGGTACTCCTGCCTGCTTCTCTATACTGGGGGTGTCAACTGCAATCTACTGTAGCTAAGACACTGACCACGGGCAATATTAGACCCTTTTTAGGGTGGCTTTTTTATTTTATTTTTTGTATTCATTTTAGTGCTTCAAGTGAAGGTTTGTGAACATGTCTGTTAGTGACAGTAACACTTTTGCAAGGCACTGTATCCGTGTCACATTCTCATTAGGGGCTGAGCCCCCCTAAAGGTCTGATCCTTGACACTGACTACGTTTACAAGCTGTCAATTTTCGGGTTATGGTCGGGTTAAGGTCACTATTCGGGTTTCTGAAACATTCGGAATACCTCGTTTACATGCGTGAGCAGAGAGAGTTACTCCTGTATACATGGAATTTATAATCAGTTGGCAATATCCCGATGTAAACGGCGAGGCACGGTTAGCGTCTGGATGTACGGACAACCTTAAGACGCAATAACTTTTCGGTCACCTTCTTATAAATCTCACTATCTCGGTACTTTCTGCCGTCAACAAAAGACATTATATTCCCGGTTTTCACCACACTAATAAATAAACTGGTTTCCTCCTCGCTCCAAAAGTGTGGTGATGTGCTGCGTCTCGCCATGTTTACCTCTACTTCTTGTGTACTTCCGGTATACTGCGCACAGGTTTTCTGCATTGACATATAAATATATATAACTAAATTATTATAGTATATAATTATTATTATAACTATGTTTTCTGGCGCATACAAGAAGTTCCTCGACTCCAAAGACCAAGATTCCTTGCGAATAGAACATGCGCAGAACACAAATCAATGTTCCTTTTGATGGGGGTATGCCCATACGGGTTTACATGACCAAAATTTCGGGTTAGAAAAGGGGTAACCCAGGTAGCATATTCGGGTTTTTAAAAACCGGAATATGAGCATATTCGGGTTTTTGCCGGTGTTTACGTGGCCGTGCGCGACTGGGTTATTGCTAATATTCCGGTTTTGAACGGGTTATTGGCTGCATGTAAATGTAGTGACTGGCTATGGAGAAGTGACTCATACAACTTAACTATCCATTTAGCACTATATAAGGATATATGTTGTGTTGCACAGACCTCTCCATGTCTCTATCTTCTGCTCTTCCAGCTCATAGATCTGAACCTGCAGACAAAACAAACAACATGTCAGCATCTCGATGACGGATATGTGATTTTTATTCGGAGAACAGAGTTATAGGCCTTAGTATTAGTATCATTGTGTCACAGAGCTCACCAGAGGAGACTTGTAATAACGATGGAGAATGTTGATGAAGTCAGTGATGGTCAGCATACCTGCACACACACACACACACACACACACACACACACACACACACACACACACACACACACACACACACACACAGAGGAAACATGGTTTTCCAGGTTGAATGTTGTTTAACTAATGAAGAGCAAAGTTCGTCTCAGCAGCTCCTGTACGAGACAGATGTGCATGTGTGTTTTCGCACTAGTTGTTTTTCATAACTGAGTTATACATAGAGAATCAGCAGAATCAAAGATGTCAGACTTACTGGAAAATTAGCGTTGACGAGTGTGGAAAAGGAAATGTCAGCCTTTAGTTTAAAGATGGTTTCACTCACAGTTGGTGTGGCTTTATTTTTAATGTGGGCATTATGCATACTGCGGACAGCGTCTATCTTTTAATAATGAATCCATTACTGCTTGTGTGACGGATCTATTAAAGTGACACATCTCTTCCCCACTTCCACCTTTTTGTGGAGAAACTTTGAGATAGGACAGGATATTATGCTACCATACACATTTAACAGTTTTGACATACATATATTAGACCGATCTCAAAAGAAAAATAAAAGCATTCGTGACAACAATGACCTTTATTTATGTTTACCTTAAAAAGGCCCTCTGTCAATCATCATGTGAATTATTACTCTTCTCTGCCTTTAAATTGTTGCCCACTAGCGGTAATGATCTAAAAGTATAAAATACACATCCCCATTATCCAACAAGTGTGTTTTCTGTGTATAAGAAGAATTGTAACCTCACTGGGCTGTTGGTGTGACTTTAGGCTGAAAGTCTGGTTTTAATCTATGGGATTTAGTCAAGTTAAACTGGCACTTGACACGCATGTTTAAGGCTGTTGCCGTTTCCATTGCAACCAGAAAATGTACACTCTACGTGTCACTATGATCACCTCTTCGTGTTCAGTGAGGTGATGGTGTTTGTAATGTAACCCAAATGTTTTGCAGTTGACCTGCTTTCTTCTACATGTTAGCACACAAGCTGGGCCGGGATCATTTGAAACCACCTATCCACAGTGAGGAAACCTGAACCTTTAGACACTGGGCTTCAATCCAATGGAGGTCCCACCCCACACCTATTAAATGCCAGCGTGCTTGGAACCGCAGTGCTTTTTCACTACCTAATGAATTGTGACAGCAGTCTATGAGAGTACTGAAAGTTGTTGACCACATAGTTATTCTTGTTCATGTGCTCTTTGATTAGATTGCTTGATTTAAATTATAACTGAGTTCATTTCCTACTGTATTTTATTCAGGCGGACTTGTCCAGATGATTAAGACTGGCTAATGAGTTTGTAAGACACGTACAAACTTTAAAAAAAAATATGACTCAAATGTATAGGTTTTCATGATTTCCAACATTGTGTTGTAGGGCAGAAAAGACTATTAGTTTGATATTTTTTAAACACTTGTAGGATGACACTGACCCATCCCTCTTTTATAATCCTGGAGTTGAAACAGAAGGTAGCTGTGCAAGGCATGGAGGATGATACAGAGTTATCATTATATCATTAGAATCTACAAGTAAGTAAGTTTAAATGACCAGGGTTAAATTTAACACGTTAAACGCTAGCAACTGGCATCTATTTCATGGCCGGAGCCTGACAGATTCCCTCTGAAAGAAATGTCTGCAATGAGGCTGCTGAGTAAAATATTATAACTAATGGGAATGATGGCCAAAATATTAAAAATAAGACCCAGGTTGCTCAAAAATGGAAAAAAAACAAAAGAAAATCTGCAGACAAAGTAATCAGATGATTATATATGATGGCTTTCTCTGTTTTTCAGTAAGCTTTGAACATTAATATAGTGTACATTATAGCTGAGTGTCAGCACTGTTAGTCACCAGTGGGTGACACTGATGATTCAGTACACTCAGATCATTTTTGTACCTCTAATGAATTCATTTAATTTAATTCAATTTTATTTATAGTTTCAAATCACAACAAGAGTTATTTCAGGACACTTTACAGCTACAGTAGGTCCAGACCACACTCTATAATTTACAGAGACCCAACGATTCCCCCCACGAGCAAACATTAGGTTACAGTGCATGTGTATGCAAGAGAGAACGAGATTTACAGTAGACAGATACGTATTAGAGCTCACCCACAAAACACTTCTGCTTGCTGTCCCACAGTGGTGCTGCCCTCACACCGTTAGCCACGAGAGCGAAGAAAGCCTTCTTCACCTGTCAAGAACACACAAAGTTTTTTTACACAATTACAACCCAAAATAGTTTGTCTTTTTTTAATAGCTTTATTTATCCTCTAAGGACAATTCCGTTTACACAGTCCACCGACAGATATATACTAGAGATTGTCTGATACCATTTTTTGCTTCCCGACACCGATACCTGAACTTGCGTATCAGCTGATACCGAGTACTGATCCGATACCAGTGTGTCATATATTTTATTATGTTCTAATAGCTGTATACTACTATCACTGTTTGGATGCAATATGATTGCTATCTTTGTTGTTCGGCCTGGCTCAGGTTCAATCTTTTTTGTGAAAAATGAACAAAGAATAAACATCATAGAACTTCCTTTTATTATCCAGTCATAACAGAAAAAGAACATAAATAATGTACTTGTCACGGACGGAAGGAGCAGGAGTCAGACTGGAGTAAGTGCAGTGAGCTTTATTTACAATGATCCAACAGAGAGTAGTGTGAACAGGCAGGATACCGACAGGAGACGAGGTAATGCGACAGAGCAGCAGCAGACAACAGGATGCCAACAACAGGTAAGTAAGTACTGGGACTAAACTAGAAATACGAGAGCAAGTCAGAGTGTCGTGAACAAATGCAAGACTCGACAAAGAGTGAATGTGTCTGTGCTGCTTATGAAGGTGGTCACTGATGAGATGCAGGTGGTGAACTGATGATCTGGCGTAATGCAGTGCAGGTGCGTGTAATCAGTAGTGAACAGCTGAGAGGGGTGAGTGCTGGGGAATGTGAATGGGAAACACAAACTGAAAGTCCATGAAAACCTTGAAAGTCCATGAAAACCAACAGAAGAGTCCATGTAAACCTGACAGTACTGTTGGAGCCCTCACGGAGATCCTTACATTTTGCTCAAATAACGCAAGATTTATTAGGCCTACGTCAAAAATAAATAAATAATGAATTCTCCGTGGTTGACTTTCAACAGAAACTTAAGGGATCATTTTTAACAGTCAACAGTTATTTCTCCAAATTTAAAGTCCAAAATGTAATTCAACAATCTCGAAATTAAATAGAAGTTTCCTTTAAAGTAGATTTTCTTCAGGGCTAAATTACGTTGTATCGGATCGGTGCATAGACTCCAGTACTTTCCGATACCAGCGTTTCAGGTTTTTCCAATAATGGTATCGGTATCGGAATATCTCTAATATATACACATTCATACTGCCAGATTCAAAAAGAGGGAATTTGTAGAAAAGAAGAAAAAAACATAACAAAACAATGTGTTCCATACCTGTAATGTTGTGTCAAAAATGACCAGTTTGGAGCTGGTGGGGATGGCATCGTAGCAGCAGTGACTCTTCATGAAGTTCATGTATATAAATGTCTCAGGGTCTGTGTCTGCAGAGGGCGCAAAAGCATCTGCTGCATATGTACAGCCACCTACAAATACAAAACAACTGAATACATGATATGCACTACGTGAAATCCAAATATTGACAACCTTTTTTTTTTTTTTTAACAATAATCATGATAAATGTTGGGTATTTAATAGAAGCATCAGCATGTGGTTTTCATAATAGAGTGAGTCAGGTTACAGTTTGCTTGCACTTTATCAACAGGAGGTGCAGTGGCTGTGAAAAGCGGGCCAACACCCAAAGGTCTATGATCAGTTTCCTGTGCAACATACTCTACAGAACAGTAGGAGTAGTAGAGGCTGTAGAGGTAGTAGTAGTTGCACAGGAATAGTAGTCAAACATAGGGCTGCACAAATGATCCAATCAATATCCAAATCGCAAGGGGGGGCTCAATTCAGAATTGAGTATTGTGGTGCTGCAGAGATGTCCCAGCCTACAAATCATATCCTACAGACTAAAGAGAAAATCTTTGCTTGGTACAGATCCTCCCATAATCATTTAGATTTTAAGAAAAATTTCAATGAGAATAATGATATAAAAATGATCATTCCCTGCAATATCGTGAATCATATCGCAATTACAATATCAGTCAGAATAATCGCAATTACATTTTTTTAACTCACATTGTGCAGCCCTAGTCAAACAATACACACACTCAAAGTTACAACATCTTCTCTTCTTTACCTTTGCTCTTCATTGAGAGAACATCCTCTTCCTGGTCCAACTTAAATAACGGGGCCTGGGAAAGGAAGTGGTATATCAACAGTTTAGTTACAGGCCAGAGTACAGTTACAGTTTGAAGACTTAACTCCGCAATGAGCCCCATCCGTGATTACCGGCCATGAAGGTCTTTAATTTGCTTCAAGACGTCCTTCCTCACTGACCTACAGTATGTGACTAATGTTGTGCTTAAATAATGTCAGATTGTATCTTGTTACTCAGTAAGCTAATCGCATCTAAGAGTTCCGTCTTCTACGAGGCTGCATGCAGTCACAGGGTTCAGCTGTTGTTGGTCAAAAAATAGCTTAACTGCTCCTTAAACCAAAGTGTGTCATGTTGTCTACTGTGTTGAAAACATTTGTTGTACAAGCAGAAGTGCATGTCATGGAAAGACGGCAAGAACCTGCTGGAGGAGATCATCACTAAGGAAAGGAAGCATCCAGAGCCCGTTTGCCTTAACTGACTCCAAAGTCCTGTCAATAATAGGCTGCCAATAAGGAATGTGCAATGGCAAAAGCTAGATAGGTATAGAACATAATATAAACCTTATATCTGCTAAACACGTTTGCATTGTCAATGTGACCATGTTAGCATGCTGACGCTAGCATTTACCTCAAAGCATAGCCTCACAGTGCTGCTAGCATGGCTTTGAACTTTCATTCAACCTTTATCTAAATTCGGAAGATCATTGAGGGTAGGCCCTCATTTGCAATGTCATTGAGTCAAATTATACAGACAAAACAACACATAAAAGAAGCAAAACCATCATAAGAAAGATAGAAAGAGAATAAAACTTTCTGAATTGGAAAGATTATTTGATGAAAAAATGAGGATAATACCGATGCAAAAGAAAGTGCAATTATGTCGAGCAAGTACTAGTAGAAGTTTGCATGTTTAAAACCAGATTTCTAAATTGTCCAAAAGGGTTTTTTCAAGTTGAGATCGAGCGAGTCTGATAAGGTCCCTCTAAGTAGCAGAAGTTCTGTAAGGTAGCGTGGTAGTTTTCCAATAACAGCCTTATAGATGAAGAAATACCAGTGAGTATCACTTCTCTCTTGGAGAGAATGCCACACAACACTTTCATATACAATACAATGATGTGTACCATAGACATGACAGGTTATGAATCTCAAGGAGGAGTGATAGACTTGAGTCTAGAGATTTAAGAGTTGAAGAGGATGCGTGTCTATAAATGACATCATCATAGTCCAAGACCTACAAAACTTTTCCTACAAAACGTGGGGAAGATGCTTTTATTTCTGCAGAAAAATAGCCTGGTTGACACCACACCCTTCTCAGTTGTAACTGAGAGGATAATACCGAGGAACGTTCATTCACAGCTCATTTCCAAATCAACCAATCAGACCAACGATCCGGGTGACGTAGCAGCGACAGCGGCATCAACAGGTTGCTGTGCTTCGGAGGCCGTCATGTTGAATGTAAACAAAAAGCTGCTCGCCGTCGCTGCACTATCGTCATCGCGTAATGCCCGCCTCAACGTTTGTGATTGGTGCCTCGATTTGGAAAAATTGGAAATAGAACACTTGTCATTTCAAATTAGGAGGCGTGGCCCAAAGGCTGGTGGGAGGGTTGAGAGTGAGCTCACTTTTGCTGCTAGGATGAAGACTATGGTATTAAATTAAACGTCAGGCATGCATTGGTACCACTCTAAACGTGCTAACAAACAGGGAAGGAGGCGAAATAATTCACCAAATGTAACCAAAAGTTTAACCAAAAGATCCTAGCTTGCACTTTCTGTCTGTCTTCCATCAGAGTGGAGTTTTTCCTTGTCTTTCATAAATTTGCGTTTACTATTGTGGAACTGGCAAAGACCTGGTGGTTGGTTGTGAAAGCTTCACAGACAACATTGATAGGTCCTAGTCATTTTCATCATTCCACAGCCTTAATATGAATCAAAAGTGTAATATGACATTGACAAATTAAATAGGTTATTCAATGCTAATTCTTTAACACAAAGCAACCCATGTTATATACATTTATATTTGAATAGTTATAGTAGTAAAAAAACACTCTGTAGTTTTGGTATAGGCCTACAATATATCTAATGCCTCCCACATAACAAAATTTGTCTGGCCCACCACAGGGCCACATCCTTGCTACAATTCTGGCCCAGTTCTGGCTGGCTGGGCCAGAACTGGTCCACACATGGAAAATAGACACAAAAACAGTCCCTCCGGCCCAGATGAGGCCCACACCCTGTAAAATGATTTTTTTGTTTATGTGGCCCAATTCTGGCCCAGACACTGTAAAGTGACTTGTACTGTTTTATTTTGGCCCAGTTCTGGCCCAGACACTGTAAAGTGACAGTGTTTTATTTGGCCCAGTTCTGGCCCAGACACTGTAAAGTGACAGTGTTTTATTTGGCCCAGACACTGTAAAGTGACAGTGTTTTATTTGGCCCAGACACTGTAAAGTGACAGTGTTTTATTTGGCCCAGACACTGTAAAGTGACAGTGTTATGTGGCCCAGTTCTGGTCCAGACACTGTAAGACAGATCTGGCTGAGACTCGGCTTGGTCCCCGGGCCAGATGTGGTCCAGAAACTACGACATGTTTGTTGCTGGTTCCAATGTTGACTCTGGAGGAAGAAATGACACACACACACACACATCCATTAATGCCAAACCAAAACACTTTGAGTAAGCAAACTTTTCTTAATATTATCTTAATATTATATTAATATCTATCTATCGCCCTTAGTTGAAGGGTTGATATATATATATATATATATATATATATATATATATATATAGGCTATGTAACAGAATTGGCTATGTAATTCAATGGGTCACAGAATGCTAGGCCTGATATAGCCCATTCATTCAACAGATGAATCGAAGCTGGCGTTGAATGAACTAACACTCAAAATAACTCCAAATCATTGGATTAGCTATAGTGCACTGGAGCAGTTATAATAATAAAACAAGATAATTAATTAAATTTACACAATGAGATCGCACTCATCTAGCCTATTTGTGATAACATATCAGAATGTTTTCTGATAGCCTATCATCACAAACGATCTAATTGTTATAAAGATATTAAAATACAATTCTTCTTGACATTTACAACAGCTTCTAAATGTAATACAACACTGTAATGAACATTAAATGTAATTACTTGCCTTTTCTGCCGCTGAAGATGTTCCTCCCGAAAATGAAATCTCCGGCAGAGTCCTAGAATTTAACCGCCAAAACATTTTTTTTTTCAGGCGGCTGAGTTCCATAATTCTCGTTGTGGCCCGACTGTGACAAAACGTACTCGGGCCGACGGTAAAAATACACAGCTACACCGAGTACGTAACTGACAATAGAACAACTGCTTCTAGCCGACACTGGCCCATTAATAAAACGCTGTATTTGAACCAGCGCGAGTAAAACTGCTTTTAGCCGACACTGGCTCTTCATAAAAAGTCGTATATCAGGCAGAAGTGTTGTGTACACAGTTGGCACGACTATGGCCCATTATCTTTACTCCGATGCCGACAATGAGCCGACAGTAGCGCTTTTCAGCCGGAATCGGCCCAAATGTGTTTGCTATCTGGGCTGTGTTCAGGTACAGCAAGTAGCCTACTTTATCTCTGAAAGTGTTGTTTTTAGTTGAAGGCTGAGGCTTCATTAATAAACACAACCCCCGTTATCATCATTGGTTTTGAGATGTTACTTGCTGTGAATACCTTGTCTGATAGGCTACAAGGCTACAGTATTGAGGCATAGTATCAGGACATCCTGGCTAGTGTCTGTCGCACACGGCTAGTGGCGAATGGCCGGATGATGGGCCTATTTGGGAGAAAGTCCAGGGCTGTTTTTTAGCCCCAGTCCGTCCCTGCACCTAAATGTAGGTCTGCTGCAACTCTCAGCTCTTTTAAATCAAGGCTGAAGACTGGACTGGAGAGTCTGACAACAGCGGAGCAGATGTGCAAAATTGGTCATATATTTTTGTAAAACTGCCCAAAAATGTCTCAGAAGTGAATTTAGTGGTGAAATAGCGAACGGAAATTGTCGTACTTCAGACCCTCCAGTCTAATGTGACAAGCCAGGTAATTGTGGCCGGCATTGCCTACTCGCCGACCGGCCAGTGAAGCTCAGAGACCCCTCTGTCAGCTGGAAGTCTCTCAACCCTCCCACCAGCCGTTGGGCCACGCCTCCTCATTTGAATTGATAAGTGTCACTTCAAAATGAAAAGCCTTAATGTTAAATAGAAATAGCAATGGTGAATCTTAAAATTTCAAAAGGCAATTACCAATTTTTTTTTTCTATTTGAGATTTTAAGTATTTCTATTTAAGCTTTTTCATTTCACATTTTGAGTTTCATATTTGATGTTTCTGTCATTCAATACAATATTTCAAAGATTTCAGTTTAAGCATTTATATTTAAGCTTTGCATTTTAAATGATCATTTTACATTTCAACTTTGCCTTTTCAGTTTCCTTTTTCTTTTTTGAATTTAATTATGGCATGATTTTTCCTAGTAGCATAGTAAAATAATAATATTTTTTATTTGATCTTGCTACGTTTTCTCTTTGGACTTTCAATTTGGATTATGAATAAATATACAGTGGTGTGAAAAAGTGTTTGCCCCCTTCCTCATTTCCTGTTCCTTTGCATGTGTGTCACACTTAAGTGTTTCGGAACATCAAACCAATTTAAACAAAAGTCAAGGACAACACAAGTAAACACAAAATGCAATTTGTAAATGAAGGTGTTTATTATTAAAGGAGAAAAAAAATCCAAACCATCATGGCCCTGTGTGAAAAAGTGATTGCCCCCCTTGTTAAAACATACTATAACTGTGGTTGTCCACACCTGAGTTCAATTTCTCTAGCCACACCCAGGCCTGATTATTGCCACACCTGTTCACAATCAAGGCATCACTTAAATAGGAGCTGCTTGACACAGTAAGGTCCACCAGAAGATCCTTAAAAGCTACACATCATGCCGAGACCCAAAGAAATTCAGGAACAATTGAGAAAGAAAGTAATTGAGATCTATCAGTCTGGAAAGGGTTATAAAGCCATTTCCAAAGCTTTGGGAATCCAGCGAACCACAGTGAGAGCCATTATCCACAAATGGCGAAGACATGGAACAGTGGTGAACCTTCCCAGGAGTGGCCGGCCGCCCAAAATTACCCCAAAGAGCGCAGCGACGACTCATCCAAGAGGTCACAAAAGACCCCACAACAACGTCCAAAGAACTGCAGGCCTCACTTGCCTCAGTTAAGGTCAGCGTTCATGCCTCCACCATCAGGAAAAGACTGGGCAAAAATGGCCTGCATGGCAGAGTTCCAAGGAGAAACCACTGCTGAGCAAAAAGAACATCAAAGCTCGTCTCAATTTCTCCAGAACACATCTTGATGATCCCCAAGACTTTTGGGACAACATTCTGTGGACCGATGAGACAAAAGTGGAACTCTTTGGAAGGTGTGTGTCCAAGTATATCTGGCGTAGAAGGAACACTGCATTTCATAAAAAGAACATTATACCAACTGTAAAATATGGTGGTGGCAGTGTGATGGTCTGGGGCTGTTTTGCTGCTTCAGGACCTGGAAGACTTGCCGTGATAAAAGGAACTATGAATTCTGCTGTCTACCAAGAGATCCTGAAGGAGAATGTCCGACCATCTGTTCGTGTACTCAAGCTGAAACGAACTTGGGTTCTGCAGCAGGACAATGATCCTAAACACACCAGCAAGTCCACCACCGAATGGCTGAAGAAAAACAAAATGAAGACTTTGGAGTGGCCTAGCCAAAGTCCTGACCTGAATCCTATTGAGATGTTGTGGTATGACCTTAAAAAGGCCGTTCATGCTCGAAAACCCTCTAATGTAACTGAATTAGGACAATTCTGCAAAGATGAGTGGGCCAAAATTCCTCCAGGACGCTGTAAAAGCCTCATTGCACGTTATCGCAAACGCTTGGTTGCAGTTGTTGCTGCTAAGGGTGGCCCAACCAGTTATTAGGTTTAGGGGGCAATCACTTTTTCACACAGGGCCATGATGGTTTGGATTTTTTTTCTCCTTTAATGATAAACACCTTCATTTACAAATTGCATTTTGTGTTTACTTGTGTTGTCCTTGACTATTGTTTAAATTGGTTTGATGTTCCGAAACACTTAAGTGTGACAAACATGCAAAGGAACAGGAAATGAGGAAGGGGGCAAACACTTTTTCACACCACTGTATCCTCCATATATGAGAAATAAGAGAATCCCAGAAAGAGCTAAAGGAAGTGGCAGCAGCTCTGAGTGATTCTAAAAAAAAGATAATCACAGACGGATGGACTGTATATGTTTACTGTGTCTTATATCTCCATTGGCACCTTGCAGTGTATATCTCGGTGCCACAAGTTTTGTATGTACTTTGACATTCTTTTTTTATCCATATGTTGACCTTAAAAGACAAGTCACTGGCTACTTGTGTAACCTCAATGTAAATAATACCATGTTTCATGTAACACTGTCACAATTATAACCTTTATCAGGACATGGTCAGACCAAATAGCAAATGTGAGTTATCTGCCAGAGCAAATAAAACAGGAGCTTGCAGATTCGTCTGGTTTACTGGCTATCACGTTCCAAGATCATGAAGTCAATTTCCTAATATTCACTTGATGATTAATGAGCCATGCTGTGACCGTGTTTACATGTCTCTGAGATGGTTTCAAATGGTATTTGAGAGATACATTTTTAAACTTGGTCTTTGGCAGTAGGGCCCCAACTGATATGGGCTTTTCGAGTTAGATGCCATTTTATATGTAGTGAAGGTTTGAGCTGGAATGAAAACAGACCTTTTCTTTGTTGATTGTGTACCAATTTTGGACTGATATGACTGCAAATATATAAATAGATAAATAAATCAGTTGCTGACCATTTAAATAAATAATAAATAAAAAATAAAATACCTATATGACCCCATTTTTAAATCACACCAAGCATAATTTTCTGTATGATCTGTTCTGTAAAAGAGTTTTTTTTACATCAGTGCATATCAGAAAACACATATGCCAATACCGATACATACCGATATGTCTGTAATAGGCCAATATCGGCTGATAATATCGGCCAATCATTATATTTTTCTAGCTCTATTTGGAAGTAAACAAAGATAAAGATTATAAACTGCTTGAGACAACTAGTAAATATGGGCAAAAGGAGATATATGAGGATACTATACCTAGATTGAACAGGATGAATAAAACGGTAATGAAATCAAAATCAAGGTTTCGGGTACTGTGTTGACATCTCACAGCTTAACAGCTACAAACATAGAATCAGTGCATGCACAGACACTTTGTTTAGGCACAACACACATATATCCAAGAAGACAAAATTGTGAACATGCTTTACTTTAAAGAGGTAAATAAAAACATATGTAGTAATGTAAAAGTAGCCCTGGTGTTTTTTCTTTGTAGCGTTTCAGTTACAAGGCCTGTCCTAACGCATACCAGCGCACACATTGCATTTACAGCAGACAGCAGTCAAAAGAAGTGGACGGATCAGAAGGGGGCTGGGGGTGAGTCAGCAGAGTGTCTTACCTCTGCGAGAGGCTCCATGGTTGGGCAAGAGGAGCAGGAAGTCTGCCTCTGTGGAACCAGAACGACTGGCGAGGCCCTGGACTACAACCCTTGGCCCGATTTCCAACTCAGACATCCGGCAGGCCCTCCTACCAGATCAGATAAAAAAAGTGATGAAAGAGTCCAGGCATGGCGAAGAAGAGCAGAGAAGGAGAGGAAGAACGAGGGAGACAAGGAAATCTGTACACTACCGGCCAGCAACTCCAGCCAGCTGGGTCTGAATGTCTGGGAAAGGCTGAGGTCTAAATCTGGAATGAGGGTTGAGAGGCCTTTGGCATTCACACACAGAGAGAGAGAGAGAGAGAGAGTGGGAGGGGAAACATGTAGGGGAGACAGATACCCAATATGTTTTTATGGTGACAGATATTAGGTTGTTCTTTATCAATCATCGGCAAGAACTTCAGGTGGCAGCATAAATAACATTTGGAGTAAAACAAAAACCCCAAAACACTCAGAGCACGAACCTCGTCCCGTCACTTCAATTGTAAATACAGAAATGGAAATGGCAGAGTTGGATCACCAATGCGGTCAACCCTTAACCCTTGTGTTGACTTTGGGTCACACTGACCCGTTTTCAATTTTTGTTTTATATCAGAAAATATGGGATGTAGAAATAAGCGCTGAAAATGTGTAGAAGAAAAATTTTACAATTTAAAATGTTGGAAAAAGTCAAAAACTTCGGGAAAGAAATTTGCTTGAGAAAGGGTCAATAATGTGAAGTATGTGCATTCTGTAATCGTGCTACTGTAAATGCATGATGGGGGTGGCGGTAGCTCGGTCATATAAGACTACTAGAACAGATTCACTGTTAGCATTGTCACGTCACAGTAGATCCTGGTTCTTTCGGTGTTTGCTCATATGGGGACTAATCAACGGTTTAATTGACTATGACGAAGTCTCCAAAAACATGCAGTAGTTGCTGTACATTTTTTGGTCACTTTTGGGCAGCGTAACGAACTGTAAACAGAACACTGACAAATCATCTGACTACCAGAATTGTTTTGGCTAACTTGTTGTCACTAGAATTAGTTATTAGATAGTTAAGAATGGACAAAATAACTGGAGTTGTTTCTTTAGCTTATTTGGCTTGTGCAAGCAGAGCCAGCTAACAGTGCTCAGTGTTAAGTACAGCAAATGACTGGCGAGTGGTCTCAACAGTGGCTTTTTAAAAGGAGCAGGGAGTCAAGTTAGTTATACAATTCACACAATCAGTAGCTTTCTTCTTATCTCTGGTCAAGGCTCGGCATCTCCTCCACATTATGCGCTGTGGCCTCAGGGGTGCATTCCTTGCAAGGTCACTCAGCTTTCATGATTAACACATGAAAGACAGAAATACTAAAACAGAAATACTTAAAACAGCAGTTTTGATGCAAATGGTTTAAAAAAGAAAATGAAGCAAAACGGTTCCAAGCATATTTTTCCTAACACTTGTTCGCAAACAGTTGCCAATTTACACGGCCAGCGGACATGGAGCAACAATATCATTTACTTGGAGTTGTGTTACTGGCCAGCTGACATTCGTAAGTACAATATTTACTCTCTTACTTAAAGGGATAGTACTATTTTTTTTTTTTTTTTTTTTTTTTTTTGCAGTGGGGTTGTATGAGGTGCTTACCCATAGTCAGTGTATTGCTTACAGCAGAGGGTGGTCAGCCTGCCCCCAGTTTGGAGAAGCAGGCAGGAGAACTGACTGAGGTTATGTTTAGACGGAAACGATCTGAAGAGAAAACGATAAAGTGGGGTTGCGTTATCACTTTTTAATTCACGTTTAGACAAGCGTTTTTGAAGCGGTTTGGAATCTGCGTGCATATGGTGACGCAAAAGTGTGTGAAATTCGATGTAGTGTGCACACCGGGCGGCTAGGTGATAGTGTAAAGCACTGCCACACAACACCACCAAGTCTGTGTGCCTGCGTAGAACCTTCCTTCTACTTCTCTCCCTAGTAGCGCGAAACGAAAACATGGCGACGCAAAAGCTGACAAAAAAAGAAGTTTAGACCATAGACCATTTAATATACTGTCTATGGTTTAAACCAGTGTAGCTTTAAGGCTTTGTGAGTCCTACTGTGTGGAAGACGTTCAAGTTTCATGTCTATTTATAGACACTGAACGACTGTAATAGACTATCCACTCTCTCTGTCTCACAGAGTTGAGTTAACATGCTGCCTTTAAGTACATATCAAACATGTCATCAACAATTACAACCATAAATTTAGCTAGGAGGGAATATTTTAATTAGCAAGGATTTGCTGTGCTCAGCGCCTGGTGAAACCTGCTGGCTAAACTCTCCACTAATTCACCACTTTACTACACTCGCTCCAAGAGACGTTAAATGCAACCTCGAGCCAGAATTAAGAAGTTCGCGTTATATTTCTGATATACAGCAATTCTGCGGTGTTCATCTATTAATACATGTAGTTATGCAAACGGGCCTGTCACTGCAGGTTAGAGAAGATCTCAGATATTAATAGTTTAACTGCTTGGAGAGTTCTGACACACATTCAGAATACCACAGCCTGGTTTCTGTCTTTACTCTGACATCGCTTCTGTGCAGCAACTCTGTATGAATGGGAGTGTATGTTTGTATGTGTTTGTGTGTATGTGCGAATGTACTGTATGTGTGTATGTATGTATGTATGTATCTGTGTTTGTATAGTTTGTAAGTATGTGTGTAGGTTTGTATATATATATATATATAAAACAAAACCATCTGTTGAGTAATGTTTATTTATTTGTGCTTTAGAACAGGGATCTTCAACAGGGGTCCTCAGAGTCAAAACAGAGGGGCCTCCAAATTATTGTAATTTTTTTTTTTTTTTTTTTTCATGAATCCAACATATTAGCAAATAGAAACCCCCACTGAGGATAGGCTAACTGGCCTATAGGTGGTCACTAAGGTAGCCATCCACAGAGACAGTTAATCCTGAGGATGTACCGTGCCACATGTATGTTTTTAAATGAAAACATTTTTTTCAAGCTTAGTATTCTATGCAATAACGGTATGTATAAAGGCTTTAGGCCGCCCTACATGTAATTGTCGGCCCAGTTTAATATGCAACTTAATTTTATACATGTAGTAGGGGGTCCCTGCTCCGTCTCTCTTTCAGTTAAGGGGTCCTTGGCCTAAAAAGCGTTAAACTGTAGAATGACAAATTCAAGTAGCTACAAAACAGTTCTTGTGGTGTACAGATGGAATGGGGTATGTAAAACCCTGCCCATTTCTAGCATTTAAGGCAATTAGATGCATTGCTCGCTGGTTGTGACCATACCCTTATTGACTGGCTTGGTTTGAATGGTCATAAAAAGGGTTGAACATTGGTCAGATAACCCAAGTCCAACCCTGGTCGTTGGTGTGAACGAGGTTTAAGTATGTATGTGTGTTCAACACATGCCGTAACTGTAAACAGGGACATCGTTGGCCAACTGCCAACAACTATGACAAACAAAAGTTTAATAAGGTCCCATGGCATGAAAATGTCACTTTGTGAGTTTTTTTTTAACATTAATATGCATTCCCCCAGCCTGCCTATGGTCCCCCAGTGGCCAGAAATGGTGATAGGTGTAAACCGAGCCCTGGGTATCCTGCTCTGCCTTGGAGAAAATGAAAGCTCAGATGGGCCAATCTGGAGTTACCTCCCCTTTCTCTGCTTTGCCCACCCAGAGAATTTGGCCCACCCATGAGAGAGAGAGACATCATGGCTTTCAAACGAGCAAAGTGGCAGTTGGTCAAGGCCACCCCCCCCCCCTCCTCAATACAGAAATGGCACATACTAAGGAAAGCTCATTCAGCACACCAAGGCTGAATTTTGGGAATGAGACTTCAAATACAGTATTAGGGGAACATTATATATATATATATATATATATATATATATATATATATATATATATATATATATTTTTTTTTTTTTTTTTTTTTTTTTAAATCACCCAGATAAAGACCCAATCATGACACTTGTACCACAAATAACTTTTATTTTGAAATTGTCATCCTGAGCAAGTCATACAGCCCTTTAACGTGGAAATGTTACAATTGTCAAGTTAGTAAAAATATGATCTCTCTTTACTTATAAAATGTCTATGTTAAAAACAACTTCAAACGCAGTGTTATTGTTTAACACACACACACTTTTATATTATATATATATATATATATATATATATATAAATATATATATACACACACACACACACACACATACATATATAGTGAAAGTGAAATAATATAAAGCAGCCAACGAAACATGACAGTGGTGTGGCTCCAGTGTAAAGTGGAATCTGCTAAATCGAGCAGGTTGTCACCTCTTTTTGATGAAAACATTAAGACTCCAGGATAAATGATTTACCCTGATAAGTTTACATAGTAATTCATAAACTAATTTATTTGTATACCTTTGAGGGCCTGTAGCAGCCAATAAGCTGTGCTGAATTCGTATGTTTTAGCTCATTTAGCCTATATTTTAGATAACTGTATAATAGGAAACGTTTTATTATTATTATTATTACAACAAAACAGGGCATCATAAGGAGCATTTCAAATTGTCACTTAGGTAAGACTAAGGTCAAGAAGAAATAGATGTTTTCATGTGACAGCTACACCGTTCTCGTCTACAAGCACTTCTTCCTGTCAGTTTGTTTCAATAGATGTTGCTTTTAAGAGAAAGTGTGCCCAAACATTTGCAACTTCAAGTAGTTTTTTTTTTCTGAAAGTGTCCTCCCATTTTTAAAATGAGATGCTTCCTGAGGATACAATAAGAAATCTTAAACAGGTTCCCCTAAAGCAGCAAACACTGAACCCTCAATCCCACAATCAGTTAATTAACGCTTAACTCACAGCGGTGATGAGTTTAAGAGATACTTTTGTTTGATACTTTGCATTAATGAACGTACACCGTCGGGTTCTGCAGGGTTAGATTCTGGCGCTGGACTTGGATTTGGCAACTTTCGAGAAATATACTATACAATTCTATATGCTATCATTTTTCTACAAGTAATCACACAGAAAACCAAAGCCCTTCTTAAAAGTCAAACTAGTTATGAAATGAGTTAAATATGACAGAGTTAAAGTGCTCCAAGTCAAAAAGAAATTGAAATGCTGTTGGTAATATTAACTTTTTTCTGAGTCTACTAATGTGCACGTAAGTAATCAACGACCGAGTAATCAAAGTTTCATCTTCAAGTATCTCAAACATACTGTAAATCATCATTAATCAAAATGAGGTTTTTGTGAAACACACCAGTAACACCACCAACCAGTGAAAATAAAATCAAGTACTGACACTTTCAAGATGTTTGAAATAAGCTGCAGAGATCTCAACACACCATACAAAGTCTGGTGAGCTCTACAGCGCTGCTCTCTTCTCCCTTCATTTATCCACGGAGACCCCTTTTAATTCACCGCTCTATTTCCACACAAAAGTCCATGAGGCTGGGAATGAGACTTGTGCAACCAGTTGCTCAACAGTCCCTCTTAACTAAACCAACAACAGTCCTAGATTTAAGACATTAGAGAAATCACGGTATTGTGTTATCACCACTGGGTTCCGTAAGGTAGTGGCTTTGCGGTTTTATTCTTGCTAATGTAAGTGCATCAAACACACAAACCAAAAATGCTAATGTTGCTTTGTGGTAGTCTTGAGGAAGCCCAGTGTGTCTTATTCCCAGTTTAAGTTTAGTACCAATGGCCAGATAGGGCCGACGCGTGTAGGCAGTTGGGATCCGATGGTCTTGTTCTTAGCAGACATAGTTGGTTGTTATAACAAAGTTTCTGTGTTTGCCGGGGATGGTGAGTTAATGTGCCGGCGAGAAGACAGTGTACAATCCAGTTTAAGTAACGAATCCGAGTTGTAATACCTATCTAGTCTATATCCACGACCTTCCACTTCCGGGATTGCTCTCGCTCTGACGGAAATTCCGCCGGATGTCACTCTTTTCGGATGTCCCGTTACCTTCCGCTTTTCTTTGTGTTGTCATTGTAGGGACTATGGTTAACTGCCTCCTCAGATCTCTGCAGGGTGAATCCATACAGCTAGCTAGACTATCTGTCTGAGTTTTCTGTTGCACGACTAAAACAGCCTTTGAGTGTTCACGTGTTCCACCAAAACAGGTTTAAAGAAATGCCAATAAACCAGAGCACATTTTTCTCCCATACCGGATTGCTGCGTGGACTAGCCAGACCCTCCTCCACAGCGCTGTGGAGGAAGGTCTGGCAATGAGAGACTAATACCTATCCGATGCCAAACGCTGCACGGTGGATTAACGATATGATCCTTTAAAAAAATTCTGAAATGTTATCACATCGACTGCCATTTGTTTCTCTGTCAGAACAATCACGCAGTCTTTGTTATAAAGCATCTACCAGCATGTAGCTAGCTCGTACATGATTGGCAGATGCCTTGCCGGACAACGCTGCACTGAGGCAGTTGTCTTTTGCTTGACTTTTGTTGTTGTTACGGTATGTTTCTCCGCTGTGTCAATGCAGTGGTCGTTTCATGCAGTACTAATATTGATTATTGAACGCCATTAATGAGCATGTTCACTCTGATGTAGTGCTGAAATAAATCAGACCGTCAAACCGGTCTGTCTCTGTTGTTGTCAAAGTTGCCTTTCATCCTGGCCATGTACTGTAACAATGTAAATTTGACAAATTAAGCAGACACGAAGCTCACTGGGTAGGATTATGTATCTCCAGCATGTTTTCGAGTTTCTGCAGGACAATTTTAATACTGCACAGAAATCAATGAAATTCACTGGCTGCTCGGAATACATTTGAACTAAAGTTGGCATATTACTATTAATAGTAAATGGGATAAAACATAAACAATGGTATGGCCGTTGAAGTGTTTTATTTTTCCTTGGTGTAATCGAGTAACGGAGGTTTACCTCGAGTCTAGAAAGTCGTTTTGATTGTAGCACTGAAATAGCAAACATTCAAAACGTTCCTCTATTTTCTGCACAAAATCCCATTAATATAAAATAGTTACTGTAGTACTTCTGATGGCCAACAACAATTCTGTTAAAGACCAAAATCCACTCCTTTCTACAATGTTGGTTAAGACTGGGCTCCAAGCTTACAGTTCTAAGTACATTTCTCACGCAGCGTTTCAGAGCTAGTAGAGATGACAGATCAACAGAAGGATGTTTGAGAAGAGCTGAGGCCTAAGTCCTAGACCCTGAGCGGTTTGTTCTAGGTTTCTGGAACCCCGTGTTGGCAAACTGAGTCTCAGAGCGAAGCAAACTGATGGGACAGCAGGCTCTGGGCGAGGCTGGGCTGAGGGCTTGCACAGGCACTGCTGGTCACACTGGATCCAGGACTTGGCGAAACAGGCAGGCTGGAGACCGAAGCAGTCTCCCCGTCTGAACCAGCATCATCATCGTGATGGGAGTGGTGCTGATGGGTGACCACCACTCTACGAGACAGGAGAGGGGAGCACAGGATAATCAAATTCATTTACTTAGGTCTTAGTTAGTGTGTAATTAATCCTAACCACTCTAAAGTAACTCTGATACTGTGTTTAGGCCTGTGGAAAAGTTTTAACACACCACCCTAGCAAGTATTTCAACAATAAACATAATGGAGGATGATCTTTATGACTTTTATAGTCCAACTAAATATGCAACTCTGTTTACCGAAAAACAAAGTTGAAAGTAATCCTTTAATCATGTTCTATGCATTTTGCCCTGTTATGCTAAATATAACACAATATTTTATTAAAGGTACCCTGCCATACAAACCGTTTTTACTTGTATTTATTGAAATATGTTAGGTCCATGTCTGTTTGTGTTATGTTGTGAATGTGAAAATGAACTGCTACCTCCTCTGTCAGCTCTAGCCACTGAAAAGAAATAAGCAGAGAAATCAGGCCAATTACAAAAGCTGGTCAGTCTGACATCATACTGCCTGAGCTCATTACTATTCATGAGCTCGCCCAGTTGGGCTGGGTAAAGGATTCTGACAGCCAAGCTCTAATTGGCCAACTGTTATCCAATCAGATTCAAACAGCTTAGCTTGTTGAATATTAATGAGAACTGGCAGAAATCGAGCTGAGTCTTCCTGTAGGCTTTCTATACCACGCTAGAATGGCTTGAAACAAGGTAACCAGGGCATTTTTTCCACAAAAACAATGTTACAGAGTCCATGGTAGAACTTCAGACATTACCACAAAGTAATGAAATACGTGTGGCAGGGCACCTTTAACCTAATTTTACACATACAGGGATGATACCAAGAAGAATTTCTGCAAACGAAGGATGTAACTAAATATTACATGTTAATTTAATATTTTGCACTGGATGAGCACTTAGATTGACCCAATATTTGTTCAATACTTTGCTCTCGGAATTTGTAAGGGAAAGGACAGCAGAATCTGTGCTTTTATTTTTATGTTCTGTGTGTGTGTACCTGGATCTGGATGGGCCGACGAGGTCATGTCTGTGGGATTCAAACCTTGAGATGTAGCTACACTTGGACCACTAGGGAGACACAAAGACACAACCACAGAGAAAGACAGATTGGTTTCTGGAATTTTCAAATCAAACCGCTGATTTTTCTAATTTATAAAATAGCTTACATTCATTATTCATTCAGACAAATTGATTTAATCTTGCCACAGTTCCTCACCATGTGAACAGGGTCATTGGTTCCTAGATGGACTCCTTTCTCGCAGAGAGTCGTCAGCAGACTGATTCCTGTACGTAACACACAAACACAGAATCCATTAAATCTGGATGAACTCCACCGGCAGTTTCAGTGTTTTCTCTGCCCTCTGTGCGGTAAACAGCTCGTGTCTCCTTCAACTATGACAGAGATCTAGTCCTCTGTTCGGATGGTGTGCAGCAGGACCAGGAGGTTTCTGAGGGAAGCTGCAAGTGTTAAAAAGGTCTAAAACATGTAAAAAAAATAAATAAATAAAAATAAAAAAAGCGGATGGTCTGTGGAAGACACTGAGATGTGGTTGAAAGCTAAAGCGGATTCTCTTCTTTGTCTCATTCACTGTTCTCTTAATTAAAAATAGAATGTAGCCTAAATAACACAAACCATTTCACTTAATCAAGAATGACACCGCTGGACATTTTCCACACCTGCTTTTCAAATATATTTGATCACACAAACTGCTGCTTCAGCTTCAGGGGTCTATCGTTTGACGAATAGATATACAGTATTGCATATATGAAACAACTGACAATCATATAACATTAACCCACAGACTTCACAGACCCTCGTCGGGAGAATTAACGACCGACTATCGATTAGTCATTCATATTTTTATATTAAAATTCATTATTTATTTAACTTTTTATAAATTAAAAATGCAATGAAAATACAAAAATACAGCGTGTTTTTCCTCGATGAGATCTTAATTACAAGAAGAACAACTTGTGGCAGTTATACTGGAGGTTATAGATATAGATATATGCGGTGCGTTTGCAGTGAACTAAGTAGTTTAAAAAAAAAATAAATCTAAATGGTCCCACGACACACTTCGTCTCAAGACTCACACTACGCAACGCAACCAGTATTAGTTTAATCAATGACAAATTAACGTCATTGACGAAATTCTTAATAATCAATTATCGATAGTCAATTAATCATGCCCATCCCTAACCCACACAAACAATTTCAGATGTGGTTCCAGTTCCTGCTTTAACTTTAGCGCAGCCTCAAAGTAAGAATACATTTCTGTCCCATAAGGGTCTGAAAAAATACATCAACGCCACTGAGAGCAGTATCATTGTAGTGAAAATGCAGTGCATTTAGGGAACACACACACATACCTTTTGTCCTGTTGTTCCAGTACTTCCGCTCCCACTGGTCCAGTAGGATGTTGAGGTATCTCGGACACTCGAAGAAGCGAAGGTAGCGGGAAGAGGACGGCGATGGGAAAATTCGCTCAAACTGTCCAAGACGTGTCAGTTCATCTTCACTCTCTGCCAGCACGCGGACGTCTTCTGGAGTCAAGACGTCCAACACTGTAGAGAGGAAGTCCTGACAGAGACAGAAGGAAAGAGAAAAGGGGTAAACTTGCTACTAGGCCTAAGATTTTTGTTGCCAACGACTACTTCTGTTAATGTTATGCACACGACCAATCAAGAACCGTAAACCTTAATAAAACCAGCGCTCATCATCACCCCCAGCATCTCCACCATCAGCGGTTACAGTGGTAGTGCATACATGTAGAGATTTAAAACCTTGGATATGGAGCTGCTTATCTTGCACCCAATTAAGTTATTATTTAAACCTAGATGAATATGCTTTTTCTCGATTAAATGCACTTATTTTAATATATTATTTACCTCTGATTTAGATTATATTGCCACGTTTATTATTATTTATTTACCTGGTCGGCGTAGCGTTGTGTGAGGTAAAAGGCCCGTTTAACCTTCTCATCAGCGGACAGGTCTGGCTTGGTCCTCTCCCTTCCGCCACACAGACTATAACACACACACACAGAGAGAGAGAGAGAGAGAGAGAGAGAGAGAGAGAGAGAGAGAGAGAGAGAGAGAGAGAGAGAGAGAGAGAGAGAGAGAGAGAGAGAGAGAGAGAGAGAGAGAGAGAGATTTTCAGAAGCTGTAGTCTGAGTTGGATTATATTGGAAGTTGTTTGATGAGTCTGATGGGTCTTGTTTCCTGTGCGGGACTCTCACACGTCTCAAAACCGAGTGACAAGTGTGATCGCCGGTTGCATGATTGGCCACCGCAGCGTGACTTGGGGATGCGTTTTCTCCAAAAGTTGAGTCTGTCTCAACTTTTCGCTGCGGCGGCAAACCCCGCCGCAGCCTAAATGCACTACCCCCATTCAAAACTAACACCTCCTCCGTACCTGCTGGTGGAGCTGGAGGTGCTACTGCAGGAGGCGACCACGTCATCTCTTTGGGGAATACGGAAGCCAGCCAGGTTCAGGAGGTCTGCGATCATCTGACCCTTAACTGAAACATCCAGTGCGGTGTTGGAATGGAGGCTGGACCAGAAACACAACAGTTACTACATGTAGTTTTAAAATCAGTGTTTGTGTATGTCTGTGTGCGTGTCTGTGTGTCTGTGTGTGTGTGTGTGTGTGTGTGTGTGTTTACCTTGGTGATATGTTGACCTCCAGGATCCAGGGTTTCAGCTTCTCATCCAGCATGATGTCAAAGCCGAACAGCTCATGGCAGCTGTAAGGCGTCCGGACGTGCATCTTCAGCAGACTGTTAACGTACGGTTCTGACCTGATGACCAACACACAGGAGATTTCATAACCATTATTATTTCATTATTTGAAAATGACTCCTCTAACAGAGTCTCTAGTCATTTACATAGATAGACATATAGCTAGATATTTACTGATTGCAAAAATGGGAACTTACAGTGTTACAGCAGCAAAATATCAGTCACACAGCACAGAATATACATACATACAATATACATTAAATAATAATAGGATAGAATACAAGAACAAATATTTAAAATATATACAAGTTGGGAATACAAAATGTACATCTGCTTAACTAGTAATGATAAAGATGTAGATAAACCTATTGAGCAAGTTGCACTTAGTGCAGATGTGATTTCCACTTTAGCCCTAGACACCCCACCTGTACCGTCTCCATTACACCCAGAACAAAAAAAGATTCCTCTGAGATTTGTTAGTCAGGGTTGTGTCAAAAACACAGACGCAAAGAACCCTGAGATGTGATAAAGCTAAACTTGCGTGCAAAACAAAATTCTATTTGCCCCCACTAGTAAGCACACTGACTGCATCATTTTATTTGGGCAAATTGTGAATCTCAGTTAAAGGGTAACTACTGTTTTTTCAACCTGGATTAATATTCGAGTGAAAGGAAAACTTAATGTATTAGCGAACTGGTTTTGAAGACTGCCTTTGGCATTACATCGCTTAAACTTTCATAAATAATAAAACAAAGAAAAAAACAAATATAAATGGTTAAAACTTACGCAATGACTGTTTTGATCACAATGTCTTTAATCTTCTCCCAGATCAGAGTGGTGTTGACTCCCCTAGAACCAAGATACTGCCACAAGGCCTTCAAAGCCCTGAAAAACACACACACACACACACACACACACACACACACACACACACACACACACACACTTGTTGGGAAACACATGCTCAGGCACCATACATATAATAGTAGCAAAGATGTGTCACAGGCTCTAGTTTCACTTTAGTTTCACTTTAACAAACCATTTGTGTCCCTGGCAGGCCTTGTCATCACTGTTGGACTGGTATTCAGAGTTCTTCTTGTTGACGCTGTAGTTGGTCAGATGCATGAACTTGTTACCCAGAGTTTTCATGGAAGACGAATACCTAAAGACGAGAAACACAAATCTGGAATTAAATCAATTATGGCCTCTATTATCAGCTTTTTGCAAGTCTCTGACACCGTCCTTCATAGTGTCACCAATCAGGCCCATTGATGTGTGCGTCATATTTGTATGAACAGAATACACAGAATTTGGCCGTGTCACCGTGTTGGATGTGATGAAAAACGTACTTGCAGCTGGCGAATCGAACCAGTCCGTCAGAGAAGATGTAAATTCTGAGCGGGTCGTAGGTGGTCACGTAGACGTAGATCCGCAGGTCAAACTTGTTTCCACTGATGAGGTAGGGCTTGTGTAGGTACCTGCAAAACACGACCAGGATAAAAACGTGTTATCCTAATGAATAATGCAGTGTCAAGTTCTCCTTTCAAGTGTACCTACCTTCACGTTTTCAACTTCTGGTTGATGATCTCTGTGCTACTAAGTTTTTACGCATTATTTAATAATAAGAAGAATTTATACTTTATTAATCCTGCAAGGGAAATTACAATGTTTTCCCTCTGTTGTTAAAATACACATTACACACAGGCCTGGAATACACACTCAGCAACTATACACGCACCAATGGAGAGATGTCAGAGTGAGGGGGCTGCAGCGGTCAATGGACAGGCGCCCCGAGCAGTTGGGGGTCCAGTGCCTTGCTCAAGAGCACCTTGGCAGAGCCCAGGAGGTGCACTGGAACCTCTCCAGCTACCAGTCCACCACCATACTTTGGAACTTGAACCAGCGACCCTCCGGTTGCCAACCCAACTCCTTTCAGACTGAGTTTCTGCCAACTAGGGCTGTTGGAACTAATTACGATTAAAGTTGAATATAATTTGAATAGTAAAAAAATCAATACTATTCAAATGCTGAAATTACTATTCAAATGTGATTTTTGTTATAAATAGGTTGGCTAAACGTTAGCTAATCTCCGTCTTCTCATGTCTGATGAACAATAAGTTACGGGAGTGAGAAACACAAGGCATTGTGAGGTCTTAACATCACAGAGCTAATGTTACGTTATTACGGCCGGAGTGACAGGCTGGAAATCGGAAGAAGGATGGGAAATAGTTTTAACATGACTTTAAAATCGACATCCACCGAGCCCAAATGCTTAGGTTATCAATAGTTAGCTTGTTCTGGTTTCCTTGCCTCTCCGTGAACCATCACCTTATCATGGTGGAGAGGTTTGTGTGTCTCTGTGAACCTGAGGGCTGTGTTGTCTGGAGCTTTGTGCTCCTGGTAGGGTCTCCCAAGGCAAAGTGGTCTCAGGTGAGGGGCCAGACAAAGAATGGTTCAAAAACCCCAATGAATAAGCTAGGCAGAGATGGAGTGACCCTGCCCGGAGGAAGCCCGGGGCCCCCGTCTGGAGCCAGGCCTGGGGACGTGGAACGTGGGTGAAGGAGCCGGAACTGGTGCGGGAGGTGGAGCGCTACCGGTTAGATCTGGTGGGGCTTACCTCTACGCACAGGTGGACACCGGTGGTCAGGGAAGCCGTCCGACTGAAGAAGGAGTCTTTCCGGGATAGGTTATCCCGGAGGACTCCGGAGGCAGTTGCAGGGTACCGGCGGGGCCCGAGGGCTGCAGCCTCTGCCGTGAAAGAGGCAAAGCAGCGGGTGTGGGAGAAGTTTGGAGAAGACATGGAGAAGGACTTTCGGTCGGCACCAAAGTGCTTCTGGAAAACTGTTCGCCACCTCAGGAGGGGGGAAGGGAACCATCCAAGCTGTGTACAGTAAGGATGGGACACTGTTGACCTCAACTGAGGAGGTAATAGAGCGGTGGAAGGAGCACTTTGAGGAACTCCTGAATCCGACTAATACGCCCTCTATGTTAGAGGCAGAGCTGGAGGATAATGGGGGATTGTCGTCGATTTCCCAGGCGGAGGTCACTGATGTAGTCAAACAACTACACAGTGGCAAAGCCCCGGGATTGATGAGATCCGTCCCAGAAATGCTCAAGGCTCTGGGTGTGGAGGGGCTGTCCTGGTTGACACGCCTCTTCAACATTGCGTGGAAGTCTGGGACGGTGCCAAAGGAGTGGCAGACTGGGGTGGTGGTTCCCCTTTTTAAAAAGGGGGACCAGAGGGTGTGTGCCAATTACAGGGGTATCACACTTCTCAGCCTCCCTGGTAAAGTCTACTCCAAGGTGCTGGAAAGGAGGGTTCGGCCGATAGTCGAACCTCGGGTTGAGGAGGAACAATGCGGATTCCGTCCTGGTCGTGGAACAATGGACCAGCTTTTCACTCTCGCAAAGATCCTGGAGGGAGCCTGGGAGTATGCCCAACCGGTCTACATGTGTTTTGTGGATTTGGAGAAGGCGTATGACCAGGTCCCCCGGAAGATACTGTGGGAGGTGCTGCGGGAGTATGGGGTGAGGGGGTCTCTACTCAGGGCCATCCAATCTCTGTATGACCAAAGTGAGAGCTGTGTCCGGGTTCTCGGTAGTAAGTCGGACTCGTTTCAGGTGAGGATTGGCCTCCGCCAGGGCTGCGCTTTGTCACCAATCCTGTTTGTAATATTTATGGACAGGATATCGAGGCGTAGTCGGGGTGGGGAGGGGTTGCAGTTTGGTGGGCTGGGGATCTCATCGCTGCTCTTTGCAGATGATGTGGTCCTGATGGCATCATCGGCCTGTGACCTTCAGCACTCACTGGATCGGTTCGCAACCGAGTGTGAAGCGGTTGGGATGAGGATCAGCACCTCTAAATCTGAGGCCATGGTTCTCAGCAGGAAACCGATGGAATGCCTTCTCCAGGTCGGGAATGAGTCCTTACCCCAAGTGAAGGAGTTCAAGTACCTTGGGGTTTTGTTCGCGAGTGAGGGACAATGGAGCGGGAGATTGGTCGGAGAATCGGCGCAGCGGGTGCGGTATTGCATTCAATCTATCGCACCGTTGTGACGAAAAAAGAGCTTAGCCAGAAGGTAAAGCTCTCGATCTACCGGTTAGTTTTCGTTCATACCCTCACCTATGGTCATGAAGGCTGGGTGATGACCGAAAGAACGAGATCCAGGGTACAAGCGGCCGAAATGGGTTTCCTCAGGAGGGTGGCTGGCATCTCCCTTAGAGATAGGGTGAGAAGCTCAGTCATCCGTGAGGAGCTCGGAGTAGAGCCGCTGCTCCTTCGCGTGGAAAGGAGCCAGTTGAGGTTGTTCGGGCATCTGGTAAGGATGCCCCCTGGGTGCCTCCCTAGGGAGGTGTTCCAGGCACGTCCAGCTGGGAGGAGGCCTCGGGGAAGACCCAGGACTAGGTGGTGGGATTATATCTCCAACCTGGCCTGGGAACGCCTCGGGATCCCCCAGTCGGAGCTGGTTAATGTTGCTCGGGAAAGGGAAGTTTGGGGTCCCCTGCTGGAGCTGCTCCCCCCGCGACCCGACACCGGATAAGCGGACGAAGATGGATGGATGGATGGATGGTTTTCTTACTGCGCCGCGAGTTATAGGAGCTTAAGCTCAGCTGGGAGCGTCATGGAGACAGCTAAAGTTAATGTTAGCTGCACTACAGCTGTCAGAGGTAGCTTTGACTTCATATATTACCTTCTAATAGCTGTATTCTTGGTAACGTGACAATCTGCAAGAAACAGGTTGCTTATAAATCACTAAAATAGTAGTGACAGCACCGTTTGGCTTAACTAGTTATCAATGCCGTTAGCATCGTGGCTAACACTATTGTTACTTAGTTTATGACAAATCGTTTCGGCTGTGCTTTCTAACATGATGTCATTGTGCTAACCGAGCAACGTTAGCCTTTACACTTGTTGGATAATGTTTCATTACAGAGTTCTCTGCTGATATGTTTTTGTCGCTGTGTGCTCGTGGTGGAAAATGTAAACGGAGAACGGCTTGCCAGAAATGCAATGCGCCATGACGTAGGTCCCCTTCAAGGCCAGGCTTATGTTGGAAGTCCCTCTAGTGGACAGAAAGTGTAACAACAACCACATGCTTATAGTGGCACTGACAGCTCTACTACCAACCCCATTTAGCAGTCTATTCTGGGCTACTTACTTCTGGACCAGTAGCGGTCTCTTGCGAGGCATCTGGCTCCATTTGTGGATGACCTGGATACCTATTCCTCTGGCTGACGCAGGCTATTACAGATGAGAAGGGTTAGACAGAATGTAATAAAAAAAAGGAACAAAAAATAACAGAAACACACACACATTTACCTAAACATCATACTGTATTTTTCCTTAAGCACCGTAATCTAAATGACTCATTTTGGAACATTAATTAATTCCCAAACAACTAACGCGTTTCACCTTTTACAGAAATCAGCCAATTATCAACATTAAAGTTTAGGGTTGCCGCAGTGTCCCAGGCGGCAGGTTTGTGCGACAAAGAATGACGTCATCCCGCACAATTGTAACCAGGCACGTGCTGCGCTTTCCATTTACACACGGACGGCTGGGAAAACTGGCAGACTAGGTGCGCCTGTACAAATATGTGTATGATTCGTCATGTACAGACCACAGAGTGTCAAATGGTCTTAAATCAGTGGTAAGAGAGAGCTGCAACACTAGGAAAGAAGAGGCACACGAGATGGCGTTGTCCAAGCTGAAAAAGGGCCTCATGGGAAGAGTGTTCGTAACATCGAGAGGCGGAGAGTACACAAATGCAATGTTCGGCGGTACGTCGGTGTTTACTACTGTTGTCAGGCAGCTAACTTTCCTTTACTTCCACTTTTTACTTCTTCTTGCTTACTCACAGATTATTTTGTTTGTACATGCCCTGGCGTTTTGGAGAATACTGCAACGAGCAATGCATGAAGCATAAAACGTCTTTGTGAATGCTTATAGCTCACGCGCCATCTACGGAGGCTTGCGCCACCGTGTCTTGCGTGAATATAAAGAAAGCATTAGACAAAACAACTTATTATCCAGCAACTGAAACACAAATTCAATGTCATTTTACGCGGTTTGCTTGCAGCCACAAAATCCAAAACACAAGTTTAGTAAACTAACAAAATGATGATCTACTAGCAGAACATACAGGTTTGATGATCCATTTCTGCCGGGAGCCACTGTCCTCCCAGGCCTTGCGTAGCAGCTTGATGTCCTGAGGAAGGACGAAGGTGCGGGGGAAAAAGCTGAACTCTTGTTTGCCAAAGCGAACCTGCATCTTGGACAAGTTCCTCCACAGCCGGTCCTTTCTGCCAATCTGAAATGTTCCCGGGAAGTGGTTCAACTAGGACAAAAAGAACACCAACACAGCCAAGTTAAGGGTAATCCTGGACAGAAGATGTAAAAAGTAATGTAACAGTTTCCCTACAAATAAGGCTTTCTGTGAGCAGAATCTGGGATGAGAATATGTACAGTTTCTCACCTTCTGGTGCTCTTCGAGGGCTTTGAAGGCAGGAGACTTCATGTGGTGTCCCCAGCAGCCCAACCAGTCGTGGCTTTCTACATTTACAACAGCGCGAAACACAGATTTTGGTCATCCAGGCCAATTATCACAGTTATGTGCTTTAACAACAACCAAAGCTTTTGGGGTCGTTTAAATATTTTCCCTCCATTTGTTGTCTGCGTGCCTGTTGCGCTTACACTGGAATCATCTTTTAGGTACAAGTGTCTACTAAACATTACCCGCCAAAAACTTTTTTGTTGCCCAAAATCATTTGTATACATTTTGACCAAGAAATATGTGACCACATCAATTTAAAGTGACTTCATGCACAGACTCAGTTAGTGTGTGAGACACGGAGTTGTACACATTGGATTTACAATTAATCTCAACAAACAGGGACAGACTTGAAAACAAGCACAAAATCAGTTTCACAGAATGATCTGTACTATATGCTACCTATATATACACACACACAACCGCTTCTGAGTTATGTGTTGCAATTGAATATGTATTTTAGCAGCAACGGTCACTGTCACACACACGTGATGACTTACTTTTGGTGACTTTGAAGTGTGATCTGCCGATTGTGTGTTTGACAATATTTGGAGTGACGGTGCTTATCTTCCATTTTAACAGTCGCCTTTGTTCGGCTGGCAGCAGTTCCACTGTAACACAAAAGTTGTATATATTTTATAACCTTATTTAATACCTTAGTAATACACATCATGCCAACACAGACCACTGTCATGATGTAAATAAATAATCAATATGTTGGTATAAGATAAACATTTTGAGTAAAATAATTAAGTTAAATAAACAGGCAATCACATTCAAACTGGCTTAAAGGTCCAATATGTAATATATTTACTGTAATATAATAAAATTACCCCAATGTGTCATTAGATCTTAAGGAAAGATGCTGAGTTGAAATACCATCTTTTCTGACTACAACGCTAATGCCAGTATTTTCTCCTTTTGAAATTGTGTGTTCCGAGACAGCTTAGAGCCCAAAAGGACGCTGAGTTGGCTAATTTCCCCCTGAACAGGTTAGCATTAGCTTCAGGCTAATTTATCACAGCTACAAGGGACGGCCTTTTTATGTCATTTCAACATTCGTGGACTCACATTGAATTATATAGCTAGAATACCCAAGTTGGTTACTCGCAAAAACAAATTGAGACACAGCCAGTAAAGTGATCCTGACTGGTCCTGGCTAACGCCGCCATGCTAACCATGCTAACGTTACAAGAGGACCAGGCAAGCGGGACACGGCTGTTAACAACGTGTAGCGTTAGCCTGTTCAGCGTCTGTAGCCGACAAAGGGGAGTTATTTTAAAAGCCATGAGAGGGGAGCTATAAAATCGGGAAGCGAAGACTATGAGTTTGTGTTTAGCGATTGTTGCCGTAATTCTAAGCCAATAAAGTGTTTTCAGTCAGGTGGAGAAAACGACAAGGTAGAGTTATTCTTAGCGGTTCCTACCGTAATTCTAAGACGAGGAAGTGTGTCTGTCCATTGGGTACAGAGCACGGGCTTCTATGACAATATAGCCAGCATCTAACGTTAGCTACGCCGCTGTGCTGTGAAGTAATGTCTGGCTATGTGAGACAAGTGTCCAGCAACATTGTTGTGGACAAAGAAGTTAATCACAATCACTGAAATTTCGTTACATTATTTTACAACAACCAAAGCTTTTGGGGTCGTTTAAATATTTTCTCTCCGTTTGTTGTCTGCTTGGGCTTGCCATTTTCTAACATGACGTCCTGAAAACTCTCCTACTTCTATAGCTACTTCATGATCACACAACAGACGTGCGTGTCCTGACCTTTCTCATTGGCGGTGCTGAAGTAGAGGGTTGGGGGGATAAGGGGGAACAAACTGGGAACCAAAGCTGGTTTCTCCTCTCGATCATCTTCCGCCCCCAATGCCATTGGCTCCTCAACACTGAAAAAAAGAAAGAGAGAGAAAGAAAGAGTGAAGGCAAACAGATTTAATGAGTGGTTTAGTGGACATCCAAATACTGCTTCTCTCTTAGCTATACCAACATCATAGCAGTATGATACTTTGCTATTCATAACGAAGGGAAAAAGTACATGTAATGGTCAGTTTGGGAACTATGATCTTGATTATGTTAAAATTATGTGTTTTACATCACTGACCAAATCAACTGTGTTGTACTCAGAACATTTTTTGCCGTCCTATCTTATTCCCAACCTTATTCCGGGACCCCTTTTCTATCTTTGAATAAAGGGACGACCCCTGACTAGTGACATATTTTATGGATACTTCATATTATATTCAATGCATAACAATGATAGTACAGAATAACTGATAAACTCTACAACAACTAAAGCAAATACTAACACATTTTTAGCAGATTATTTCATAGAAAATATGAGGGATAGGGGTTCTTGTTAGTAACTTTTAATTCTCTGTATTATGCTTATTTTTTTTTTATTTTCTTTTGTACAATACATACTTGATAGGCTTAACTTTTGACGAATGTAGTGATTTCTTATCCCTGATGAAAATTATATATATATATATATATATATATATATATATATATATATATATATATATATATATATATGCTTGTCTACATATATTAAAAAACATTAAGAAAAAAAAAATATGTATATTTTTTTTAAAGTTGTCCTACAACCCTTAAAATCAAGAAGGCCTTGCGACTGCCCGTGAAGCTTTGGCAACCCCTAGTATGGGTCAGAAACCCTAGGTTGGGAACCAGTATCATAGAGGAGCTTCCATTTCAACAAATATATCAAACCACATTTGAAAGAGAGAAATCTTACACCTGTGTAGATAATGAAGCACAGACTCTACACACAGACATTCCTATTATACGTTTACTTTCTATACGTTGCATGTAAACTCTATCTACAATGACTGTTTGCATTTTCTGTTGAAGTCTGCCCGGCCCCTGGCCTTTCGGCACCACAGCTCTGCTTACCTTTTGACTATTAAACGAGCAAATTGCTCACAACTAAATTAAAAAGTAATGCAGCTTGAGTCATGTTCACAGACTTCTCACTTACGGAAGTTGGCATCCAGTCACCACTCTAGTTTGTAACACAAGTCGAGTGTGGACAGGATGGATGCCTGTTTGCACTATGCGCTAGGAACGTGGTGCTTGTGTTCATTTGCAGTTAGAGACCCCACACGGAGTGCATTTCGAACTGAGCGTTAAGACAAATGAAGGAGTCCTTTTAGAAGACTTTCTGATATACCTAAAATTAATGTTCCCACAAATTGTAATACTACTATTCACAGAGACTAGGCAATGTAGCCAGTGGAGACCCAATTAAGGTATAATTAACCTCAACAAAGTAACATTGTAGCAAGATGAGAGCCAGTTGTATCCGTGCAATGTAGTTCTAAAAAAAAAAAAAAAAACCGGCAGTTGCAAGAAAGTCCAACATTTCAACATAACACCATTGTTCACATCGGATAACCACAAAATAATGAGAATTTATAAACGAGAAGAAAAAAAAACACTTACATGACAGTCATATAGGAAGGAAGGAAAGATGGATAAACCGATGGATGAAGGAACAGGTGATGATTTTTTCCTCATGCAGATCTTTTCTCTAAAATAAAGCCCTTCCACCACCGACAGGTATACACTGACATTACAGCTAGACTAGGCTAACTTAACACTATACTAGACATACAGGAGCTATAGCTTTCAGGAAAGGGTAGGGAGGTGATTGGGTGTATGTAAATGAACACATACAAATCAGCTGGTTGCGGGGAAAGGAGGGGACAATAGCGGTCCCTATCCAGGCTGTTTTAACAGAGAATCAGCCCCGAGTCTTTGGTGGGGAGTTCCATTGTTGAATAGGCCAACATAGTGGAGAACAATATGATGCACAATGCAGCAGACCTTTCCACCACGCTCTGCTGCTTTCAGCCTCTTTTAACAATTGCAGTGAGAGTAAATGAAAGAGAGAGAGAGAAAGAGTCCACAGGATCTGATGGATATACATTTTATGCCAGTAAAGAGACCAATTAGAAACCGGGGCTTGGCTGTTGGGCGGTCCAAGGAAAAGACAGACATTTTGAAGTTGAGAAAAAAAAAAAAAAATCTTGACACCAAAAGCATTAAATGGACAAAATATTTGGGCAGTTGACTACAGTGTACAGGAAGAAAATAAACACTGTTTTTTCTTTAGTTATTGACTAATTTAATTTCATCTTCCCAGCAGTTATTTATACGGCCATAGTGAAGCCACGGGGGGATGAGGGGGGGTAGGCGATTTGTATGATTTGAATGGCTGCCAACAGTGATTATGCTTCACTAGGTGCACAAGAGGAAAAAACGGGAGTAAGCATACAACAACAGAGAGTGTGGCGGAAAGACTCTAACGCTTAACCATCTAACAGCGAGTGTGGATTTACACATTTGTAGAAAACGGAAGGCTATCGGCTCCGTGACAAAGAACATCGACGTCATTGTGAGAGGTCGTCCACAGAATTTGCATCAGTCACTGTTTATGTTCTTGTGGTTACCTCGATTGTCAACCTAAATAACCGTTTGGGGTTACAGAGTGCGCCTTACCAAGAAAGGAGAGCGATGGATGTGTTCGATGAGGTGCCAGTGATGGAGGAGCAGTCTGAATCATCTGAAGACAACAGCCAATTTAAATCAATAAGACAATTAAATCAGCGGTTTAGGACATAAACAGAGCAAACTGCCTGCTGACTAAAGGCATCTTAAGTACTCAGAGGGGTGGGTGTGTGTGTGTGTGTGTGTGTGTGTGTGTGTGTGTTAAAATCTTACCGTCATCACTACAGGCATTTTCCAACTCATCAGGCAGCTCCTCCTCAGCTCCATCCACCTGCATAACACAATCCTGGCTGGAAACATTAATATGAGGCAAAGTATTCAGATTAGAAGGGGGGGGCAGGACACAGAACAGCATCTATTGGTTGAGAAGCAATTAGCTGGTGCTCACCCAGACAGGAAAGTCTCTCCAACCAGACCGTTGTCTGTCGGCGAGGGTGAGGAAGGGAACGAAGATGAAGAGGACACGGAGGCAGGCTGTCCCTGCCTGGTCAGGTGGATGGCGGAGATCTGAGTGGTCACCGAGCCCACCAAGGCTCCTGCAGGACTGGAGGCCACAGCTACAAGGGAAAGATCACTCTTTGAGTCAGCAAATTTGTAATGGCCCATTTAGGTGTTCATGCTTGCTGCTTTGGAACAGATTATTAAACCTGTCGGACTCCTCAAGGCACGCCCCATGTCAGGTAGGGTACCGTTTGGAATTTTACGATTCCGATGCCGAACTGGTACTTTTAAAATGATTCCGATTCCTAAACCGATTCTTGAAAATCTGAAAAATGACATCAAAGAAAGGCTTTTACGTCCGTTTTGGTGAGCCCAGAGGGAAAATATGGCATTTTAAAAGTAGCCTACATTTACGGTAGCTAGCTAACGGTAGACTCCAGAGAAAGTGTGATATTTTTTACGTCGGTTTTCAGAGCGACAGAGGGAAAATATTTCAGTCGACACATTAATTGGAACCGTAATGACGAACCGAAATTTGCGTTCTAATCCGGTCCGATTCCTACTGGTTGCGTAGGAACCGGTTCCATAGTGGAACCAGGTTTCGGTACCCAACCCTAGGCCCATGTTGTCTTTGCGCCTAGTTGACTTCATGATGTTTCATGGGATTTCACGGGAAAACAAATGAACCACAAGGTAACACTTTATAATAACCATCACTAATAAATGGTAAATTGATAGTTATTTAAACTTTATTTCATTTTTTTTATTTCATTTTACTGTTAATAAACAATAAAATAAATTATTAAACAAAATAAATAAAATTAAACAATGTTTACCAATTATTGGTAATGTTATAGCCTAATTTATGCCATGTTATCAATAGATTAGTGTAATATAAAATAATAAGTATACATACAAAATACATTTAGATAGTTAATACTTTGTCCATGGTTAACAACTGTTTTGTAAAACATCTATAAACATTATTTGGATGGCTATTATAAAGTTGAAACTAATGCTTATAATAATACATAAATTATTAATAAATGGTTTATAAAGCATCAAGTAACATTGGCCCCATTAAATCTTTTTTGGCAATCTATAAAAGAGGTGATTATTTGTACACTGATAGTAACTATCCTAATAATGTTTATAGATGCTTTACAAAACAATTATTAACCATTAACAAGGTTTTATATTCATCAGATGCAACTTTATAATAGCCATCCAAATAGTGTTTATTGACTGTTTATGAACAATTTCTTAATCATTAATAAATACTTATTATATATAAAACAGTTATGTGAGCAAAAACAAGCTGTTAAAGGTCACATATTATGCTTTTCTGTCATATATACAAAAGTTAAAATGTTGGATTGTCATGTTAAACGTGGACAAAACAAATAATGAGGTAAACGTATTTTAGACAAATCATGTGAGCTAAAACGTTCAGATTTCAGAACACTCTGGTTTCGACAGTTTTTTCTAATCTTGGCTAAGTCTCACGCAACTCTAAGCCAATCTACTATGATTTGTCATCTGCTCCATGTAGGCAGGACTGGAGTGTTATTTTTATGCCACTGCAGTGTTAACATTGTCCCATGTAACTACGTGGCTAACGGCAGTAAACAATGTCATGTGGTCTGCCGATGTTGTTAAATTCTCCCCAATTCCGGGTCGCATTACTGCTGAAACATGTCCGATTGGGTACTGTTTGGTTCAGAAGCCTTTATCAGCTTTTTTTTTTTTTTACATTAAAGCATGTAAACATGTTCTAGTACCCAACCCTATTGCTTCGGCCTCTGATCATGTCACTATTACTAGAACTCCTTGTAGTTGTGAATATTTCCGTAAAACTTGTCTTCAATATGTTTGAGGTTCTTCAATAACCAGTCAGTCTACCATTCTCTTGTCCTGGGTTTTGTACAGTACGTTTCACAGTAAACCAATAATTCTGATTACCTGTGAAGGCATCCAGCAGTGTAGGCTGCTTCTCCTGAGTGGCACTGACATTGGCAGTGAGCACAGTTGGCATGGGGCCATTGGGAAAGGGACTGGCTGCTGGAGGACTGATTCTCCTGCGTGCGGACAAGGTGCTTCCCAGTGGACATTGACTTTCTGGGGCCTGGTTTGGGTCTAGCAAAGCTGTTGTTTGGGGCTTGCAGTTTGCGGATGCTGCCACCACTGCTGGAGGAGGACCACCTCTTACTACCAACTGATTGTCTAAAGCAGTTATTGTTGTGCAACCGTTTTGTGTCGGACTGCATTCTGTTGTTCTAGCAGAATGGCTCCTCCTTGGAGTAGTTGTTGTTGTTGTTGTTGTTGTTGTTCCTCTTCTTGTGCTTCTTATTTCTACTTTTGTGCTGTCGGCATCCTTTCCCAGTGCTGCCCCCTGATGTTCACAGAGAGTAAGGCATAAAGGAGGCACTGATGGCAAGGAGGAACAGTCTGCAGCTTCAGGCTAAAAAGACAAAACAAGAAAAGGGTGAGATATGCAAGAGGCAGTATTTGGACCTATTGAAAAATCAACATGTCAGTGGTCCCTGGTGGCGTGCTCTATTGTGCAGCCACTAATTACTTGGTGGCCAAGATGCAGATGTCCAATATAGTTCTAAATGGACAGCAGGAGCTCCAAAAATCAACCTTAAATGCAAACAACCTGTCTTTTTCAACATTCTTATGGTCACTTTAAGACCAACACTGTATGGACTTAATATTAAGAGTTGTATATACAACATCTTTTATTTTTTTATATTTGGGGACATTTCTTAACTAAAACCTTTCCTGATGTGGCTTCCACATTGGGAAACCATCAAAACTGATGATCCTTCGTGGCCACAAGCCGAAACACGTTGGTCTAACAGTATAGTTATTTATTACTTCTAGTAATAAGTGTTGCTGAAGTTTTACCTCTTGAAACGTCAATACTCACCATCAGCTTGTCAGTTTGCTGCAGAGTGGGCTGTCGTTTGATGAACAGGTCTTGATGACAAACTAACGAAAGCGGCTCCAATCCATGCGGTGCATCACCCGTTGCAGCCTGACGTCTGATCGTTGCTAAACCGTTCCCAGTTTGCGATGGTTGGAGCGACACACATTTCTGCACGTTAGCCGTCAGCGGAACATTAAACCCAATCGGGCATTCCTTCTTGGGGATGGAGGAAGGGGCAGCGGTCTCTGTGAGGCTGCTACCAGCCTGCTTCAGTCCTGTTGACAGTACCTGGTTTGGGGTTTGAATCCCATTAAGTTGTCGTGGCAGGTTTGGAGACCCATCTGGCACAGCGGCAAGTTGGCTCATGGGCTCTTTGTTTTTTCCGTCCCCATTCTCCCCGACAGAAACCACTGTCGTCTGCCTCAAGGGGGACGCAGATGAGGCTTGAAGAAGGGAGGAGAAGGGTTTGGCTGGATCCTTTCTCCTGGATAGCTGTAGTGAAGTATGACTAAAAGGCACTTTAGCGGCCACCACTGTCTTGGCATGTGTATTGACAGAGGTTGTAGTGGTGGGACTATCGGCACTGGAGCAAGCCCGAAGCTTGGCCCCACCCCAGGGGGAAGACTGGTTGGTGGGCATGGCACCGCTCAACGAATGTGTGGTTTTTTCTGAAGAGCCACGTTCAGCGGCAGAGGTCTTGGGTGGAGATTGATGGGCAGGATAGGAATAACAGTCGAGACAAGACCTAAGCCTGAGGTGGAGGAAAGGATCTCTTCCCTAAAAAGACCCCCTGTTCCTCCTGGCAGCTCCCCACTTAATGAGTGTATATTTTTCTGTAGGAATGACTTTTGAGATGTCAGCTCCAGTGGAATGGAGTAAACGTTCTGTTGGTCAGTGTAGATGGACAGCAAGTTCTTGAAAAATCCTGACCAACAGTAAACATAACTGCCCCCACAGATGCAGTGACAGCAGGACAACGTTAGGTCTTGGTAGCAATGCTGGGTTAAGGGTTAAGCCTTCACGTGAGGCTCAGACAGGCAGGCACGTGAGGTTTTTTTCTTCTGAGGCAAAGTGGTTCCCACTCTAACTAACAGTCACGCTCAGAGTTTGATATAAGACCGAGGACAAGTCGATAAGTCTCCAGGACATCGCTGATGGCGACTGAGCTAGAAGCAGTTTCCCCTCCGTCTTCTGAACAACTCTGGGGGTGAAAAGTGAACTTTAGACTGCATGCTTCGCCTCACACCAACGTGCCAGGTCGTAGAGGAGAAGGTGGTGTCCTTGGAGTTCTCATATCTTCTTCAGTTGATTCACAGGAGGCAATAAACCAACAACTTTCACCACTGAAAATACACAAGAAGAGAAGCAGAGTCAGTCTGACAGAATCTGAGAAAGTATCAGAAGACCATGTAGTCCCTCTTATATGAAAAGAAAGTCACACAAAACCCTTTTAGTACAGAAACCAACAATGAAAGTTATTTTTTTATTTTTACATTTTATTTTAGGCCACAGCAGACTGAGCTCATAAAGTGGCGTATGTATGACACGCCAATTCGTATGCCATTTTGGCACGTATCAAGACGCATAATCGCTTTTTAGAGTGTTTATCAACGCAGTTTGGCTGCCATTGCCCTACATTATGTGTGAATTTTCACCGTAGCGAGTAGTATGAAGGGGCTAAAGTCCACAGATGGAGGTTGGTTGGGGTGGTGGATGGGGAAGACACAGGACTTTCACCCAGGAGAGCCGGAATCGCATCCCGCGTGTGGCATTTTTCAACTGTTTTTTTGTTTTTGTTTATTATTGTTTTTTAAGCCTTCGCCAATGTTTCTTTCCTAAACCCAACCATTTAATGTTGTCCTAAGCTTGTTTTTGTCGTTTTCTTCATGTTTTTTTGTGTTACTAAAGCCTTTCCCAGTGTTCTTTTCCTAAACCCAACCTTTTTCTTTTTTTTTTACACGCATGTGACATTCTCGCAATAATACGTCACGTTCTCGCGATAGTACGTCACGTTCTCGCGATAGTACGTCACGTTCTCGCGATAGTACGTCACGTTCTCGCGATACTACGTCACGTTCTCACAATAACACGCAACATGGCGACGCCATGTGATGTGTATGTTTACATCTGCTGTATACGTGGATAGCTCAAAATGCGTACATATAACATGCCATTACTTTTAGGAAAATTGCGTGTATGTTTACGCAAAGTCATGATGCCATGTTGGCCTCAGAACTGGAGTGATGTGACCCACTTTCTTGGTCTTTGTGAGGATTTGAGCAGCAGTGTTCTGAATCAGCTGCAAGCTCTCTAATTGCTTTTTTGAAGATAAATGTTTTTCCAAATCCTTTGAGATATAAGTCCTTTAACCCTTGATATATTCTTAAGGTGATAGTAGGCTGACTTTGTAATCGTCTTAATGTAGCTTATGAATGAAAAGCAAGATGTCTAAATCAAGAAATCCTACGAAAACATCACAATATATTTGCGAATGTTGCCAGCCATTTTTCTTTAACTACGTACTTTGAAGTAGGGCTGCACAATAGATCGTTTTTTTTAAACACCATCGCAGTGTTAACTGGGGCACACATATCGCGAAAGGCTGCGGCATATTGCGAAAGACACTGAAATTTTTCATCAGTAAAAAAACTGCACTTTAAAATCTAACTCACTTTTTTTTTTTTTTTTTTTTTTTTTAATGGTGCCTTTACATATTCCATTCAACGTCGAATGTATTCAATAGCAGAATGTTGGAAATTATTTCATTTGTTTTAAATTCAAAAAGCAATTTCTTGTATTTCAGCAGAATAGTGAAAGCAGCAGAAATGCAGAACTGAGTAGGCTACACTTTATCTGTTTATTTATCGTAAGTCATATCGTTATCGCACATTTTCCTCATATCGAGCAGCCCTATTTCGAATTAAGTCTCTTTTCAGCAGGCGTCGTGCGGTGTGCTGAAACCAGCCAACACTGCTGCCAATGATGATGGATTTCAACCACTCCCCTCTGGCAGGTGGCCCCTCCATCAGCACCAAAACCCTCCCGACACAAGAGCAGGTTCTTCCGGACTGCAGTGGGCCTCATCAGCCAAAGCCCGGGACCCCCAGTGACAGTCTCTGACTGACCTGTCTACGTGACAGACTCCTAGACAGTATACAAACTACAACTTCTATTGTACATATTTGTTATAGTGGTCTTTTTTGTTTTACGTATTTTTATTTCAACATTTATATTCTATAATTGTGATATTGACTGTTGTAGTACTTTGCTCTATTGTTTATTCCCTTTATATATGTTTATTGTATGCACCAAACACACCCAGCTAGGCAAATTCCATGTAAGTGAACGTTTACTTTTGCAATATATCGGATTCTGAAAGGAGAGTTAACGTTAGATTCACGTGTGTGCTTCCACGCCGCTTCACGCTCTAGCTTAACGTTAGCTAACTAAGTTAACGAACAAGTCTTCTGTCATCCTCAAAAAATAACAACGTTACCTCGGGCCAGACTTCCTTTAACACCGACGTATTCTCAAAAACAGTGCACTCATCCGTACGGTTTAAAAGAGCGGACTTTTTTCTGTTTACCGCTACGCCGTCCAGACAGCGTTAGTTAGCTTAGCAACAAGCACACAACACAACACCAACTGTCATATGGGTGTTTTAAAAGACCCCCCCGGTGTCAAGAATAACACATAGCCTTCCAATGAGTTTATAAACAATATATTCATACCTACTTGGTCCCCTGTAATGTTCCTAACATGTTGTCCCGTTGGTCTGGCGAGGGACTACTCATTATTAGAGGCTCTTACATATCAGTTCGCTCGCTGAAAAGTCATGGCCGAAGATCGTCTATTGGGACAAGAGGCCAGGCAGGAGCCCAGACGTTGCGCCTCACTTCCGGGTTAGCTTTTGAATCAGAGCTCCCTCATATGGTTGACAGCACATTCTTAATGTAAAAACATTTGATATTGATATTTGATTTTTTTTTTTTTTTTATGAAATAGATACACAATGACATCAGAAACAAAGATCAGAAAAAAAATAATTTCTTACACGTTTTTCTGTTTTACATTTTGGTCTGTTTACTTTACTTAGCCCATATAGTTGGGTCATCTGTAGCAGTTCCGTGACCGTGGAGAGGAAAAGTTTGTTTCTCACTGGATTTGTCATCTATGAAGGTTAAAAAAAGAAATTAGCCGGGGTGCCCCTCTCAAAAATGTGGGGACATTTTTTGGGAGCCCTATATCCAAAATGGCTGCCGTCAGCCTAGCTGGAAATTAACTTTTTAATGGTTTTGCCCACAGTACTGCATAATACATGGTTTCTGAGTCTATTTGGGTCAAGAAATTCATAAATGATAAAGATTTATTGATTTGACCTATTTTTGACCTTCAAATTCAAGATAGTCACTGATTTTTGGCTATTTAAATGTAATTTTTTCAAAATCGTCAAAGAGCCTTAATATTAGGCTCAAATGAAAGCTCTGCTCATACTTAGTGCAGTTATGGACAGCAAAATTAAAACATACACATATGTCATCAGATGTCTGGGTTGGAACCAATGAAAGAGAGGAGATTATTAGGGCCCGAGCGCCAACAGCAGCGAAGGCCCTATTGAAACTGAAGGAATTATTATTATTTTCTGCAAATTTATCGCCTTTTTGAGGGGCTTAACAAAAACTCACCAAAATTGGCGGACTCATTAAGTCTGGTGAAAATGTACGTATTTTAAGGGTTTCAGGGAATAGGTGCGCAAAAATGGCTCACTAGCGCCCCCTACAAAGTTAAACAAAATGGAGCCCCTGCAGTGTGTTTAACGTAGACTCACGAAACTTGGTACACATATGTAACATGTCAGGATGTACAAAAAGCTTCATTGGAGCCATACCCTAAACCCAACAGGAAGTCGAAGAAAAACAACTATATTAAGCTCAAATGGGCCGTTTAACAAAAATTGATGGCCATTTGCAAATTTGGTAAGACGTGTCGGACTTTAGGAGCTCCACACAGTCTGACGAGAAAGTGGCAGCCTGCTGGGCTCCATACCCAGGGCAACGTCAGCCTTTGTGGATTACTACACTACCGACTATTACAGTTATGAACGTGAGGGGTCTTGTAAGGAGGAGCAGCTAGCTAGCTATATGTCCCATTCAATACAATGGGAAAAGGTCACGGCTAGCTAGCTACACTTTCTGCATAACTATAGTATATTTACAGTTTGAATTTCGTCACGACACTTATATTACAGGTTCCCCAAGGTCTTATAAAGCTAACAGTTGTGTCCGATTTCAATTTAAGGCATTTTTGTGAACGTCAGGGGTCTTATTATGAGGAGCAGCTAGCTAGCTAGCTAGCTATAGTACAGGCTAAAAGTTTGGACACACCTTCTCATTCAAGTGCGTCGCACAAAGACACGGCGGTTGGAACCAAAGATCTCATATTTGGACTCATCAGACCAAAGCACAGATTTCCACTGGTCTAATGTCCATTCCTTGTGTTTCTTGGCCCAAACAAATCTCTTCTGCTTGTTGCCTCTCCTTAGCAGTGGTTTCCTAGCAGCTACTTGACCATGAAGGCCTGATTCGCGCAGTCTCCTCTTAACAGTTGTTCCTTTCCTGGGGCGGTCCTCGTGAGCCAGTTTCGTTGTAACGCTTGATAGTTTTTGCGACTGCACTTGGGGACACATTTAAGGTTTTTGCAATTTTCCGGATTGACTGACCGTCATTTGTTAAAGTAATGATGGCCACTCGTTTCTCTTTACTTAGCTGATTGGTTCATTGCCATAATATGAATTCTAACAGTTGTCCAATAGGGCTGTCGGCTGTGTATCAACCTGACTTCTGCACAACACAACTGATGGTCCCAACCCCATTAATAAGGGAACAAGTCCACTAATTAACCCTGACAAGGCACACCTGTGAAGTGAAAACAATTTTAGGTGACTACTTCATGAAGCTCATTGAGAGAACACCAAGGGTTTGCAGCGCTATCAAAAAAGCAAAGGCTACTTTGAGGCATCCACAAAGGCTGACGTTGCCCTGGGTATGGAGCCCAGCAGGCTGCCGCTTTCTCGTCAGACTGTGTGGGGCTCGAAACATTGCAGTGCCTGGAATATGAGACCTGCGGTCTCATCTCTAATGTGTGTGTATGGCGATTCGCTCAACCAATCAACGGGGAGATTATCTAAATATTCATGAGCATACCATATTTGGAAGAAAAGCTCTTGTTACAAATAGAGCCAAAACACAGGCATGCATAAGGGCCAATAAAATCTCAACCAGGCCATTTTCAGCCCAACCAATGTTACATACCCCATTAGGAGACCTTAAGGAACAGTGTGAAATACCCTATATAATCATTCTATCAACCATTTAAGGTCTTAAGATGGCACAGACCGAATTTGAAGTTGAGCGGATGAAATCTCTCGGATGAGTATGTTAAAGTACGACATGTGGAAATGGCCAAAATTGCACTAATTTCAAACTTTGAAATCAAAAATGGCGGAGTTCCTGTTGGGTTTAGGGTATGGCTCCAATGAAGCTTTTTGTACATCCTGACATGTTACATATGTGCACCAAGTTTCGTGAGTCTACGTTAAACACACTGCAGGGGCTCCATTTTGTTTAACTTTGTAGGGGGCGCTAGTGAGCCATTTTTGCGCACCTATTCCCTGAAACCCTTAAAATACGTACATTTTCACCAGACTTAATGAGACCGCCAATTTTGGTGAGTTTTTGAATATGTTAAGCCCCCCAAAAAGGCGATAAATTTGCAGAAAATAATAATACTTCCTTCAGTTTCAATAGGGCCTTCGCCGCTGTTGGCGCTCGGGCCCTAATAATCTCCTCTCTTTCATTGGTTCCAACCCAGACATCTGATGACATATGTGTATTTTTTAATGTTTGCTGTCCATAACTGCACTCAGTATGAGCAGAGCTTTCATTTGAGCCTAATATTAAGGCTCTTTGACGATTTTGAAAAAATGACATTTAAAGAGCCAAAAATTGGCGGCCATCTTGAATTTGAAGGTCAAAAATAGGTCAAATCAATAAATCTTTATCATTTATGAATTTCTTGACCCAAATAGACTCAGAAACCATGTATTATGCAGTACTGTGGGCAAAACCATTAAAAAGTTAATTTCCAGGTAGGCTGACGGCAGCCATTTTGGATATACGTAGTGCTCCCAAAAAATGTCCCCACATTTTTGAGAGGGGCACCCCGGCTAATTTCTTTCTTTAACCTTCATAGATGACAAATCCAGTGAGAAACAAACCTTTCCTCTCCACGGAACTGCTGTAGATGACCCAACTAATAGGCCTATATGATGTAGCCTATTTATTAAATAAATTATTTTGACATCTTGCATTATTGACAGACATATACACAGACAGTACTTAACTTTGTATCACTAACATTCCTCATCTGCTGCTTTTCCTATAGCAAACTATCTACTGTCTATATTGTAAAAAAGAACAAAAAAACATATACGTAGGCTAAAAAAGTTTTCTTTCAGTTTTTATTCGATGTACAGCCTATGTTGTGTAGATTTGTAAAATACACATTTGTGGTTTTGGGTCATTCAGTATAAATAAAGTTGGCTTTTTACTATGTTTTAACACCAATATGTGGTGGGTTTTAGAGGATGTTGTTCACTGTAAATTCACAGCAAATTGCTGGCTACTGAGACGCATTACTTTTATAGTAAAAATTAAAATAGAAAGGATGTTATTGTGATTATATACAGAAAGATAATGTAATTTCACAGCTAAATACTGCTTCCTTACAGTAAATATGTGTGCCGTTGTGCTGCTGTGAAAAAAATGGTATCGGACCATCTCTATAATTTACTGTGAAATAATACCGGTAAATTACTGTGAAATTATTGTGAAAGTAATGCAACTAGTAGCCAGCAATTTGCTGTGAATTTACAGTGAAACGTTTTTGTAGAGTAGGGGCCATCCACTGTTACTGAATTATGACATCATCAATATCTGTATTTCAAAAAAAATAAAGTAGCCTATAGGCCAAAATAAACATAGTGAATATTCTGCCACCAGATATAGATAGTTTCAGTTGAACATCTAGTGACACAGATCCATGTCAGTTGTAGCTATAATATTATATATTAATTAGAGGTGAAGAAATAGGTTATAGTAGCCTACACTAACTAAAGAAAAGGAGGAGTACCTCTTGGGAAAACACAACAGTCGTTGCTTAAACATTTCATTTACAAAATTTGGACAGCAAAGAAAACTTTTTAGGGACCAAAGTTCCACTCAAACTGCTTCAGTGGGTCCCTTGCCTTCATTTCCTTGCCGAGGAGCAGACAGACTTGTACATCACACATTTCCCCACTAGAGGGCAAACCTCTGTCCTGTCCTTCCTCTCCTCCCTTCTGGCTCCTCTGGTTTTCATCTCGTTTTCTCTCCTTGTGTCCCAGTTTTAAATCTTTGCCCCTCACTTTCATCCTTTGCTTTCTCTTTTTGTCTCCTTCCTCCCGCTACTCTTTTCATCTTCTGTCACTCTCTTTTCCTCTGTTCCCTCATCATCCTTCTTGCTGTTTCCCATTCCGTTCTCATTCCCTTCTTTTGTCTTTTCATGCTTCCCTTCCCTTCCTTTTTCTCTGGTCCTTCCATCCTTTCCTCGTTCCGTCCTCTTTCTTTCCTTTCTCCTTTCCTATCCTTTTCTTCTTTACTTTCTTTCATCCTTTCCGCTTCACGTCCATCTCTTCTCCTCTCTCCTCCGTTTCCTTTCCTCTCTCATTCCCTCATTCCTTGCCTTCCTTTTGCTCTCTTATTCTTTTCTTTTTCCTTTCACTTTTCCTCTCCCCCTTTCCCCTTTCCTTTCTGTCCATCCCTTTGCCTCACTACTTTTCTTCTACATCTTCCCCTCTTCTTTTCACTTCCCTCCGCTTTTCTATTCTTTTTTCTCTCCTTCCCTCTCTTTCATACTTTCCTCCTCTCGCTCACGACTCCCTGATTTATCCCTTCTCTTTTTCTTCTTGTTTTACATTCCACACGTAACCCATCTGGCCTCCTTTTTCTTATGCTAAACAGCTATTTTATATATTTTTTTTCTATTTCTGTATTTATTGTTTATTCTTATTAATGTTCAATATGTGTGTTTGTTTCACCAAAAACCAAGGCACATTCCCTGTGGCTATGAGTGTAACTTACAGTGGCAATAAAAGCCTTTTCTGATTCTGATTCACTGACTCTTCTTCAATCTCTCCTGTACTCTTGCCTCTCCATTTCCTTCCTCATCTCTTCCCTTTTCTTTTTTACATCCCCCCCTCCCCCCCTCTTCCTCCTTCATTTCCTAACACCATTCCTCGCCTCCTTCCCTCACTTTCCCTGTCCACTACTCCACTCATGCTTCCCTCCTTAGACTCTGCTCTCTTCAAATCCTTCCCTCTCGCATGTCAGAGCTTGCAGACAGAGAGAGAGAGAGAGAGAGAGAGAGAGAGAGAGAGAGAGAGAGAGAGAGAGAGAGAGAGAGAGAGAGAGAGAGAGAGAGAGAGAGAGAGAGAGAGAGAGAGAGAGAGAGATAGAGATATAAAGCGAGCAGGACAGAGTGAGCAGACTGAAGCTGAGTAGCGAACGGGTTGAGCAGCAGGAGTACTTCTGTCCTCTGAGCTAAGGACAATCCAGTCTCAAGTGTCACTGAGAGCAAAGAGTCCGCAGGACCTTGTTCAAAAAGAAAGAAGACCAAGAAAAAAGGATCTTTTCCTCCGAGAACTGACTCTTGTTTATGAGGACAGCCTTTTCTGACTCCAGGATGATCTATCACCTTTCAAACCAACACAGAGTCTGAATCTGCTCCGGCTCAAACAAATCATTTCCCCCGAAAGAGGAATAAAGGAAGAAGAAGAAGAGGAGGGGGAGGAAAAGTCAGTCCATCAACAAATGTCTAAATCAGGAGCATTTGGGGACTATTGGATATATTGTCCCCTCTGAAAACCAGAAGAAAAGAGGAATAAAGAAGAAAAAGTGAGGCGAGAAAAGAAGGAAAAGATTTTCATTGTAAGAACAACCTAAAGAGGATGTTGGCGTTTGTTGCATCCACTCAGATGCAAAGAAAAGAGATGAAAGAGAAGATATAAAGATGAAAATAAAGATTGAGTAACAGAAGAAAAGCACAACTGCAAGTGTCTTTCACACAAAGAATCCAAAAAAAGGTGGAATAAAGCAAAAAGTTTCTTTTTTGGTAATATTGATCTAAGATGTCATAGACCAACACTGTTTGAACCTCACTCTCTCAAGTCAGGATCAACACGGAAGAAAAAGATAACTGGAATATCAGCTTGTCAGCTGAAAAGAATACAAGGACAATAATTTATTTTTACTTTTTAATTAAAAACTTGAACAAATTATTCTGAAAGAGAGGGCAGAAAACAACTAAAGGAGTCTGAATTTGCCATTTGCTGAAGACAGAGAAGCAGGAAAAGTTTAAGGAACAAACAAAAAAAGTCAAAGGAAGCTACAGAAACGCAGGAGTGAGGAGTCAAAAGTGTAGGTATAAAAAGGATGCAGAGGTAAAAAGGGAAAAGGAAAAAGAGGGAAAGAGAAAAATCTCGTAAAAAGAGGACAAGGAGGTTTATAGTGGACACAGAGAAGAAAAGGAATAATCAAGGGGAAAAAAAGGCAAAAAGGATGAACCAAGACGAAAAGTAAGAGTGACGAGTAAAAGGAAGACAATTCAAAAGAACAGGGAGGACTGAAGAACAAAAGTAGAAACATAAGGCCAAATAATTAAAGGAGCAAAAAACATCTTTTAAAAGGGAAAGGACCCAGTGTTACAATGAGGGTTCTGGTGCTTCTTGCAGCTCCTCTCTCCATCCTCATCCTCCACATTGCAGTGGTGGCCACGTCAGGCGGCATGGCCCCGGGCCGTCTGGAGCGCTGGGTCCGCTCAGGCCTCCAGTCGCTGCAGTGGGACCAGCTGAACCGGTGCCTCCGCATGTCCTCGCTCTCTGAGGCCGAGTGCAAGAGGCTCGCCCACCTGCCACTGTCCGCCGTGGCTGTTTACGTATCGGAGCCGCGCACTGCTGCAGGTACGGGGGAAGGCAAAGGTCATCATTGGGTTTGTTTGTGCTTTTAATGCTGAGTGAGGGTTTAGTTTGTAGCAGTGGATGAGGCAAGTATAACTGGCAAAATGGGAATCAGAATCAGAAAAAGGTTTATCACTACAGTAAGTTACACTTATGAGGAATTTGCCTTGGTGATGGGTGCATACATAACAGGCAAACATTAAACATGAATAAATACATAAACAAATATGCAAATAGCTCTTTAACATAAGAAAAATTAGGCTCATGTCGTCCACTAAGAAAATACAGTGTAATACTACTTCAATGTGAAATGTTTAAATGTCCATGTTAGAGGGGGAAATACGAGGAAATCAATTTTGTAATGTGATCATCATAATGATTAATGGGTGCAAAAGTCTGTCGGCTGCCTCAAACAGAACAACTGAAAGAGTCTGAATTTGCTGTTTGCAACTTGAATAAAAGGAATTGTATGTGTGTCCTACCCAGACAAATCTGAATCCATTAAGAATAGGCCTTTTTTCACAGAAGACATTTGGCATGTCACAGTAGAAAGTAAATATTAAAATAAAGCCGGTCTGAATTCCATTTAGCTGCTTTGGTTTCTGGGTCCTGGGGTTGCGCATGCTGGCTCACTGTCATGCAGTCATAGCTTATGGATAGTTGAATACAACAGAGCCCTCGTTAATGTTATATGTATACCTGTGGTTTTCATACTATGACAAGTCAAAATGTAGACCTATTATAAACATATGAAGTCATTTTAAATTAATAAAAACAGATGATCACGTACACAATTTAATGTTAAATCTAAATGGCAGACATCTAAATGTATGAAACAAGAATCGTGAACCTGGCTTTATCCAATGTCCAGATTTCTGTTAGAAATCTGCAAATTAGAACACAGTCTATAAGATAATGCCTCATTTGCATATTTTAACATGACATAAAAATACTTGTAATACAAACAATAATTGTTTTAATGTCATGGAAGTTTTATGTTGATATCTATTAGTTAAAACCGTTATCGTATTCAACTGTGTCTTACTTCAAAATGGCTTAGGTAAGGCTTTAGTGCGTAACTTTTTGATATTAACGAACGTCCGTTACATTCAAGCCAGTGCCAAATGAGTTGCTACAAAGCTAATTAAAGACTATCAGCTCCACACAACTCTCTCTGGATTTCTCAGTATGACTATGTTCAGAAACTAGTGTCGTCTGGCGACTTTCACACGCAGAAAATCAAGTGAAGATAATGACCTCTTCTGAAGAGTCCATCATGTTCTTTTAATCCTCAGTGTCCTCCTTGGCTACAAGTAACTGCATGGAGGAGGGGTGGGGGGTGGTGTGTGATCACGGAAGGCTTGTATCATGTGGACCCGCTGACAGTTTTGTTGTCATTACTTAGAATTCCTCATGGGGGCGACAGAAACTACGCACAATAGCTTTAGTGTCAAAGTGAAGTCATTGTATGAAATGGAAGCTATATTATACCTCTGAAGGTATCAGTATATTATTAATACAATATATAGTCTAACTATTGGGTCTAAGAGTGTTTCTCTGGTAAACAGTAATAATTGTGTGACTTTATTTCAGTATCACTTTATTATTTCTGTGGAACATCATATTTCTGTTACTTAGAATTACCATAATACATTTAGTAACTTATACGCCAGGTTAAACATAGGTTTTCTTAAATGGACCATTAGCCTTGTATTGTTAATTTTCCTAGTAACAGTCTATGCTTCCTAATACCCTCCAGGTAACTCAGACAAAGTTCTGGCTATCCTGCCGGACTCCTGGGGCGGCTCGATGAGCTCCAAACCACGGGGAGGTTACAGCGTCAGCCAGGTGTTGAATGGAGGGGAAGGTTCCCACAGATCTCAGCAGCGATTCCCCGGCTCCACGACCCATGATGCCGTGCTGGTGCTGGATCCGAGCCCAGGGGAGAACTTTGGGCACCCAGTGGTCCTATTCTATGTGGATGTGAACGTGACGAAGAAGAGATGCTCCCACCTGGATGGCTTTTACCTGGGTGAGTCCGCAAAGTCAGTCTTTAGCTAGTCTTGCGTTGCCAGACCTTCCTCCACAGCGCTACAGAGGAGGGTCTGGCTAGTCCACACATTAGAAACACACAGAAACTATGCACTATAGCTTTAAAATTATCAACAGAAGTTACTTGTCCTATTTGTAATGGGAATTTTTTTCCAAACCTTTGGTGCATAACAATAAAAATATGCTTCCCCTTACTTTTTGTAAGTCATTTGGTATATTGAGCAAGCCAACGCTTGACGACCTAAGGAAACGGTTTGGAACATACTCAGATAAGCTATTGGAGAGATGTGAAGGTGGTAAACAATTAAGGGCCTTAAAAACAACTAAAAACCAATCCTCAACCTTACAGGTAGCCAGTATAATGACGCTACTGGTTTAATATGTACATTTTTATGCAGATGATACAATTTTATATGCCCCTGGCTCCACTCCAACCCAGGCTCATATTGTAGGTATGTTGTATGCCATGTCTGTGTCTTTTGAATGGACCTTGAGTCAATTAATTAATAATTTTAATAATAATAATTAAATAATAAAAAGTTGATGATATTTAGTCTGTCTTTGATGCTTTCCAATTATCACTTCTGAATCATAGACTTGTTTTAATGCACATATGACCAAGTGGTATCTCCACATCCGGTGTCTCCAACTATTCTGGCATTACAACTTTTAAATACTACCCTTATCACTCCTGCTGCATCTGTCAGTCAATATTTATATTCAAATCCAAATCAAACTAAGCTTTGTGTATAGAATTAAAGGCTGTCTGTCTTCTTTTGACCGAAGAAGAAATACATGTCAATATTAGCAGCTGTAGTGAGAAATTGTCCATCATTAACAACAAAATACTTTGAGTGACCACAAAGAAATTCAGGGGGAGATTTTTCCATGACACTAAAGGCAAAGTGAGAGTATTTTGGTCACATTTACAAAAGGGTTAACAACCAAACAACAGCTAACGAAAAAGCTCCACTCTCGGCAGAGGCCAACAACAGTTTTACTGTGGATAAAAGGCCAAAAGTGAGAGTAAAGGAAGTGTTTCCAAAGTGCTTCATTCGTGTAGAAATAGTCCAAGGGGACATGCATTCTTTGATGGTCCTCACAAGCCCTGTAAAAGAGACATGCTTGAAAGTGCAAGTTGTTGACCTCCCGCTGCGAGGGAGGTTAGAGCCAGATGTTGAGGTGAATTTGGCCCTGTGTTACACGAACACACACCTGTGAATTATTCATATGCACACACACCACTGTGCCCCCTGCTGGGTCCTGGAGATGGATTTGGACCAAAGTCTTTTTTAGAGTGAACCTTTTTTTTTCGACCTCATTTATCCCGGTAAGGAAGAGAGAAAGAAAAAAACAGAGCGAGGAAGAAAATGGAGGTTTGGTGTGCAGAGGACAAGATGAGGAGAACATTTTGCAGCGATTGCCTAAAGGATGGAGGTCAAACTTCTTATGAAGTCAAGAAATCAGTTAAGCCTTACATACGTGCACCTGTAACACGTTATCTAGTCTCCCATTGCCAGACCTTCCTCCACAGCGCTCCACAGGAGGGTCTGGGTATTCCACACAGCATTCTGGGATGGAAGAAAAACATGCTCTGGTTCGCCGGACAGAGCAACGTTGCCTCTGCAAAAATAGCCTCGGAAAGGAACTTGTTTTGGTGGAACATGTGCTCGTTCAAAAGCTGTTTTAGTCGTGCAACAAAAAACTCAGATTGGACAGATAGTCTAGCTAGCTGTCTGGATTTGAGACAGAGATCTGAGGAGCAGTTAATAGTCCTCATAAATCCACCGGAGTTTAGACTGCCAACACAAAGAAAGCAGAAGGTGAGGGACATCCGGCCGAAAATGAGGGACATGTAGGTGGATTTCCGGCGGCACCTTAAAGAACATCGATACAGACTTCATGTAATCTAATCTTTAGTGACGTTTCCTACTATTATACTTTATATATTTTTGCAAGTTAGACAGTGTGCGGGAGTTTTTCTTTGCAACTTTTGACCTGCGTGTCCACCTCCGACGCACCTGTCTCACGTTATACACCTTTACCTTTTCAGCTGTGAAGTGGGAGGACAAGCTGACAGAGATGGCCCGTTAATCTTGTTTCCCACTGCAAGAAAATTGTTTAACTAAACTTGTCTCATCAAGATGTCTTTCACTCTCTGTGTCCCCAGGCGAGGAGTGTTTGACTCTGGCTTTAAAGGGTCGTTGTCAGAACCAGCTGAAGCGTCGGCAAGCCGGGCCAGAGAGGCTTATGGGTAATGGACATGGTCGGCTGGTAGGTGGAGCGCTGCGCGGTAGTACCATTACCACGAGTGGTGGTAGCCGTCTGGTGGAGCGGGCCGTTGGAAGGCTTTGTGAAGTCCACTTCCTTCCACTGGTGGTCGGAGTTGGAGACAGCAACCGGACGCAGAGACTCAAATGTGTTGGTAGGTTTAAAACCTCTCCTTTTATCAGGGTTCAGAAGGTGTGATCAAAATACCAAGCAACTCCTTTCAATTAAAAAAAACATGCCGGAATGTAGCCCATACTTCTCTTCTTTCATTGGAGGCTAGCAGTTTCCCCTTGCTTCCAGTCTAAATGCTAAGCTAGGCTAAACACATACTGGGCCTCTGCTTAATACAAAGATAAAAGTCTTTCGCTTTTAAGTACAAACTTAAAACACAAAAAGAATGTTTTAATAAGACTCTACAGCCATGATTGCGGCTCTGTAAAGTGTACTTTAGCAGAGCAATGCTTTACCCTAAGTTCACCATGCTAATATGCTCAAAATGACAATTTTAACGTGCTGATGTTTGGCAGGTATAATGTTTACAATGTTCACGATCTTAACTTAGAGTGCTATGCTAACATTTGCTAATGAGCACTAAACAGAAAATACAGCTGAGGATGATGGGAATGTCATCAGCTTTGCAAGTATTTTGTCATAAACCAAAATATTGGACACATCAAACGTTCTCATGATGGCACTAGATGAAAATTCAGGGGCTCACCAACGTTATTATTCTCCTGAGTGGGACATTAATGACTGTTCCAAATTGTATCACAATTAATGCAAAAACTATGGAGATATTTCACTCACAAGCAGAAATGTCAACCTGCTGGTGGTGCTATAGGAAAAAGTAAGGAGATCACCAAAGTCATTAGGATTCATCATCTGGGGACCTTGAATATCAGTGCCATACTTCATGGCAATCCACCCAATATTTTGAGATGAGTAACAGACTATACTTTTCTTCTTCTGTTTTTTTTTCTTCCTTTTTTGGGGCATTTTTAGGCCTTTATTTGGATAGGACAGCTTAGACTTGAAAGGGGAGAGAGAAGGGGAATGACATGCAGCAAAGGGCTGCAGGTGTCCATTAGTCTTGGTAAGATCACTGTTGTTTAAACTTTTTAGGTTGATGGGCATTCCGTTGCCCTTTTCCACACAAGTACAGAATTATTCTCATGCGATGCCAAGACCAACCACACCTGCAGTCTCTGCCAGCAACCTGGGCCTCGTGAGAGAAGCGGCTGGGAAAATGTTATCATGCTGTTACGGCAAACATAGGAAATCCTCAGGATAAAAACACAAACCCACCTCTGGCATGCTACACATATGTGGAGATTAAATATTCTTTGATTTGTTGAATGTGCCCAATGAAACCCACTGTCTTTCTAACACACTAGCATGCCAAGTTTGATTGGACCTGATGTCAGGAAATGTGTTGTGCTGAGGCTGTGCTTTATTTTTTTTAAGACAAGCACCTATGCACTTTCTGACATGCCCCCTGATCCAACAGACCACGCAGAGTTTGCGAGGTGCCCTCAGCCACTGCCCATGGGCTCGCCCAGTTTGCCCGTTTCAAGCTGTGAGCTAAATAAAAACACCAGACGCTGCCACCAGCAGCCGCTGGCCACTCACCTCTCCTGCCGACTCTACCAGACGTGTGACCATGCTGTGCTCATCTCAGGTACGACAGTTTGTGTCTGTTATTTTTGTCATATTTCCATTGTTTACACCAAATATCACCAAACAGATAGACATAAGAGAATATGTCTGGTAAACTTTTTAAAATGTATAAGGGGATGTATTAATGTTTGGAGTTTGGATTTATTTTTCAGTGAAGAGAGATTTGACAGCCTGAGACAATCTAGGCCAACATGCCCTCAACACATAGCTCCATTCAATGTAAGCCTTAATATCTTAAAGTGCCCATATTATGAAAAAAACACTTTTTCTAGGATTTGGGGTGTTCTTTTGTGTCTCTGGTGCTTCCACACACATACAAACTTTGAAAAAAATCCATCCATGCTGTTTTGAGTGAGATACGGTTTCTGAATGTGTCCTGCCTTCACTCTCCTAGTGAGTTGTTCAAAATCGGCTCGGACTGTGACGTCACAGCAGTGAGAAAGAGCTATGCAGTACAACAAAAATATGGTGTTTTTTGAAAATTAAACCATCTAAATCTATTCTGGTACAACCTTAAAATACAGTTATGAACCTGAAAATGAGCATCATATGGGCGCTTTAAACAATCTTCAAGACATATCACACATTATTGTATTGACTAATGAGAACAACAACTCATGGGAAAAATGTGAATTATCATTGCCGTAAACAAAAGCAGGTTGGGCCTTTTTATGACGTTTTAGCTCCAACCCACCAAAGAGTTTATGGAGTGCAAGTATTTTAACGGCTTGGCAACAATAGTTAAAAGGCCAAACGCCGGATCATGATAGCGATGGACTGTGCTCCATACCAAATAAGTACAGGAGTGCTGTGCTGTGTTCACGGGGCTGACCTCTGAAAGTGTGTGTGTGTGTGTGTGTGTGTGTGTGTGTGTGTGTGTGTGTGTGTGTGTGTGTGTGTGTGTGTGTGTGTGTGTGTTTACACTACAGGTGGCTGGCAGCAGCAGATGACATTCCAGCGTCATGTTCAGAATCTTCAGAAGTTCTACAGAATGCTGCAGAA